>NC_081550.1:7048922-7079001 GCF_901000735.1 Corylus avellana
TAAGCATAGGCTATGATTGTCTAGCATCATTTCAAAATAAAATAAAAATGCATAGACTATGATTTCCATGAAATCTATCTATGCACTAATATGCTTAATAATGCAATAAACGTCACGTGGCCAAAAATCATTTTTATGCAATCATGCTAAAAAATTTATTATTCATATTAAATCCTTTTAATCCATATGATTAGGTTAGACTAATCCTTTTGAATCTTTACTCCTAGAGGTCCGAGAGGCCCTCAAATAAAGGGGCCCACCAAAATTATATCAATTACATGAGATAAAATAATGTAATACAAAAATATATAATATTTATTCATTAATTCATTCCAAAAAAAAAAAAAAATCTTAGTTTGGCTCCCTACAACCAAAACGGCATCAAAAAAGAAAACTAAGGAAGCATATCTACTTCAACAACATTTGATTCAAAAACGACAACGTTTGAGTTAGTCAAAGTTTGATTAAATTTAGGCTCTTAAATTTCTCCCTTTTTTTTTTTTTTTTTTTAATCACAGATTCAACTACCACACATAAACCAAATCCAATATTAGTTAAAGAGTTTGTTAAGTGATATATATATATTTTTTTAAAATAATAAATAATAAATAAATACTCTAATATTAGCTCCTACACAGAATTCCAAGCTACATAAATGGGATATCAATTCTAATTTCTTTTCATTTTCTCTTTTTTTGGCCGGATCAAAAACTAATGACAGTAGTACAACTAATAACCTTATCCCAATAAAAAAGGACAAAGAAAAGTTATACTGGATAGGGCCCATCCCATACCACCTTATCCAAATTCCCTTGTAATCACCCCCCCGGAAATTGCCGCCGCCATTGAAACCATAACCTGCACACAGTAATCTTCTTCCGCACAAAACCCAACTGTTTTGAATTTGAATTTTCCTCTCTTCAGATAAATTAACCCTTTCTCAAAGATTAGCTTTCCTCAAAGAATGAAGCCCCACATTCGAAAACTAGTCACCCAATCAATCCCTCCTCTCTCCTCTGCCACCCCATCAGCTCCATCGCCGCCGTCCGGCCTACCATTCGCCTTGGAGACCCCCGTCCCCTTCCATACACGGGCGGTTATTGTTGTGGTCGTGGTCCTCGCCGCGGTTTTCGTAATCGGCTGCTTTTCCAACTGCTTGCGCCAACTCTCCGACTACCCCGCCGCCGAGACATCTCGTCGCCGGCGACAAATTAGCCGGCAAAGAACGGCGTCGAACCTGCGTAAAGGGGTGGACCCCACGACAATTCGGGCTCTGCCGGTGTACTCGTACCGTGGGGACGCCAAGTGCCAGATCGACTGCGCGATTTGTCTCAGCGAGTTCGAGGAGAGCGAGGCCGTGAAAGTCATTCCATTTTGCAGGCACGTGTTTCACCCCGTATGCATCGACACGTGGCTATCGTCGCACGTGACGTGCCCGGTCTGCCGGTCGACCCGCTTTTTCGGTGAGGTGAAGGGTGGTGGTGAGGGTGTGAAACAGGAGAGGTGTGATCAGGGTGTGAGCGAGTCGGGTGAAAGATCGACGGTGGGAAACTGTGACGCGTGTAATGAGGTGAGGGTGGAGGGATCGTTTAGTTTTGGGGTCAGGAGGAACAGTAGTTGTTCGAGGTTGGGAGATGGCGGTGTCTTGCAAAGAACATCGAGTTTCTAAAGCTTGTACATAAGAATTACTTGTCTTTTCTTTTTTTCGTACATAGATGTATAGTTGTCGTTACAGTCAAATCAATTCATAGGTGGCTTTTGTGTGAGCACCGATTGTTTGTTTATACTTCTACATCATCACTATAATACGACAACGGAAAAAACAAAACATAATGTTCCACCGATATTATTTTTTTTTTATTTATTTTTTCAATTTTTAAAAGTATAATTATTATTTATCTTAAAAAATTATATATTTAATTATTTAATAAATATGATGTAAGCAAGACAAGAGAAAAACTGTCTTCAAGTGTAGCTCAATCGGCTGTAGACCACGCCAAGCGAAGGTTACTAGTTTGAATCTCCATCCTCATTCCCTTGTGTGAGCACATCCCAAAAAAAAAAAAAAAAAAAAGAAAAAAAAAAGTCAAGTGAAAAATTGTTAAATGACCGTAAAAGAGTTGGTCAATTTAAGTTTATATTGTTCCGAGTATATAGTTGAAGGCCCGACTATTTACTTTGCCATCTTTAAGATAGTGGGTTGATGTCACTTGGGATAAAATAGGGGTGTTGTGGTTATACACCTAGGGGTTTTAAGAGTAAAACTATAATTTAATTATATAGAGTATGTAGGTTAAACGAGGTAACACGAATTGAATATGTTTATTAATCGTGATTTCATATCGTATAATATATTGTCAACTTTACTACTACATTTAATTGACTGTTTTCGTTCATGTCTTCGAAAGTATATATTTAAGAGTCTTTTTATAGAACTTCTGTTAAAAGTGACAAAAATCCACTTTTAACTTTCCACTTGTATTTCTTGTTGACTAAAAAACTCCCATTAAGTGACTCGCTTTTCAAATAAATTTATGAGAAGATAGAGGCGAAATACTAGTGAATTTGAAACACGACAAAATGGACGTGTCAAGAAGCTTTACATTTCTTTTCAGAAAGTTCAACTAATTTTCATGTTCGGACAGCAAATGGTTATAAAGTTCACGGAGTCTCATTTATTATTATTATTATTATTATTATTTATTTTTATTTTTTTTAATTTTTGATGTTGGGAAATCTCCATGGCAAGGCCTTTCGGACCCGCCCATGCAGTAAAACTCAGTCCCGTGCACTGCACATTCGAAAGTTTCTCTACACAGAATTGGTTAAATCGCTGACTTTTCACTAGAGAGTGTGGTCCCAAAAGATTGTTTGCACCAATGAAGTGTTAAATCTTGAACCTTGAAAGGATGATACCTCAAGACCAAGGCTTCCACCACTTGGGCCAACCCCTTGGGGTTTATTATTATTATTATTTGCAATTTTTGCTGGAAGTTTCCAATTTCGACTCAAATCAATCACAAAACTAAATGGCTACTACATGTTTTGTTTTTGGCTAAAAACTTATTTTTCTCAAATATAAAAAGAATCGAACATAAAAATTCATTTTTCACTACATCAACATGCATTGATTCCAAACCTAGAACCTACTTATCAACAATTAAAAACCAAAAAACAAAAAAAAGGGGGTTAGTATCAACCAAACCTACATTTCAGTTGGAGAAGCCAATCTGTCAAACTTGTCACTTCCATTTACTCTCCACATCAGACCAGAAAGAAAGTTCCTTTGTGGAAAATGAGAATGGAGCCTGCTACTTTAAAGCAATCATTTTTCCCTTCTTCCACAGAACAGCCTGATAAAACACAACAACTTCCACGGCTGCAATCTTGTCGGTCAAGCAGTACAACAATTTAAAATTATTCCTACTATGCTTTTAGACGGAAACAAAGATTTATATTAAAAAAACCAGTTTTAGGAAATTTCTATTCAGCATGACAAATTTATAATAGAGTTTGTTGTCTAGAAATGGTGTATGGCAACAAGAAATATATCACCTTCCAAGAAATTTCGATAGTGGAATAATTTATCACTCAACAATTTTATTGAGGTCAGAATAATTAATCAAAGACGGCGATTGTTGTTTCCATCATACACTCAGATTCGTATAGCACAATCCACAAAAAAAACAGAAGAAAAAAAAAAGATTAAAAAAAAAAAAAAATACCTGGAGAGGTCCAGGGGCAAGAACTGAAATTGAAACTCTATTTTTTGTTAATCCAACTTTGATTTCTTAATTACTCCAGATCATGCAATGGAGTAGGCACGGATCACCTCAACTATGGGTGCCCGACACATTGGACATTTTCCTCTACTTTGGACCAACTCATTTGCACATTTTGAACATGTGCACATGTGTCCACATCTGTGACAAGAAAATATTTAAAGAAAACAGTGTAAGGTTATATATGAGCAACAAATACAAGTATAATCCACATCCAAATGGCAAACAAATTTACTAAATTTTACCTGTACAGTAAAGAATCTATATTGCTTTCACAACATATACAGCAGATTCCTTTCCTCACATGATCCCATTGAGGCTCATCTTTTGGCAAACTATCCCCAGAAATTCCTGCAAGAAACCCATGGCACTTAATACGGTCAACTCGCAAACATTCAAGACCATCGCTGCAACCAGCAGCTAGCACTAAATGGTTCTTGGTAACTTAGCTAAAGAATCAAAGAATAGGGGACTAAATGGAGATAATATGGACGTCCACAGAAGACTATATTCTGTAGAAAATAGCTTTTTCTATTGCATCTTTTCTTCTAAATACACTTCACACAAATTTATTTTTATAAAAAAAATAAAATAAAAAAGCCATAGTTCTCTGGAATTTCTACATGAAACGTCACCCATTGAGCTGAATGAAAAAATGGTTTGGAGCCTAGGAGGGCAAGGAGAATTGAAAAAAAAAAAAAATTATAGAGAAAAGCAAAAATTAATGGATCAAGATTCTACAGACCTAGCATGGATCGATTCAGGGCAGCAGACACTTCTTGTCTTATCGAGCGCTGCAACTCAAGTTGCATATCCATGCATGCCTCCAGCATCCTCTGCATGTTATTCATCCTCTGCTGTAGCCTAGCCATGTCAATTCGCAAATCGTTAATGATCTCCCACTCCTGCATGAAATGAGCGACATGGTTCAATTCAATCTTACAACTACACAGTGAATTAAGGTGACAGTTTCAATCAAGCCCATGGTGCATAACTTGTTCATTAGAATTAGTCAGATACGACATCCATCTACTTCTACACTTTAGACAATAACTCAAGGTGTTTACAGCAAAAATGGTGCTATAATAATAATTTCTTTTGAAAAGAAATGAAAAATTAAGAAACTAGCATAAGTGGATTGATGTGTTTTTCACTTTTAAACATATATTTAGAAAAAGGGATCAAGTTCAAAGAAACATCATGGAACGATGAACGCACAAATCCTAGACGTTGATGCATGTCATGCTGCGGCCAGTTTTCATGGTGCAACTCAGGATAATAGAGTGACTGAGAAGGTGGTGGTGGTGAGGAAGGTAAAGCATGTCGAGGACTCTCAACAGCCTCCCTCTGATTGTCATTCTGATTCCCACGCTGATGCCCAGGATCCTGTTCTTCTGACAAACGAGAAGGTGATGTTCCAGGCAGTTCCCAGTCAACAGGAGCATTACTTTCCCGTCTCTCCAGATATGATTGTATCAACTGGTTAAGATTCTCACGGAAACCACTGTGAAGAAGATTAGAAACTCTTCTCCTGCAAAATGAACAAAAAGTCCCCGAATAAAAAACTTGATCATCTAATGGGACTTTAGTGCATAAGCCCTTCAGTGGAAAATCCCATACCTGTTTAGGAGTTCTCTGAGTTCCACATTGTAAACATTATCATCATCAGGAAAATAAAATGTATCAACCCCTCTAACTGGAACAGCTTCCTGATCAGAAGGACCTTCTAACCAATGTTCCACAGCCTCTTGAAAACCATTATCCTCGTGCCACTCTTCTGGCACTTCTTGCAGATGAGCCTGTTCCATATCTTCATTCCCCAACTCTTGGTGGTTAGAAGTAATTCCCAGCCGGTTTTCATCCATATAATCTGTAATTCCGTCACTCCATTCGTTATATTCAACATTCGCTAGTTGTGAGTCTCTTTCCCCAGTTTCCATAACTTGTTCTGCCTGAGCAGCAGATTCTAGCCAAATTACATCCAAATGATCAGTATGATCGGATAAATCATGGATAGAACTTTCCTCAATAATTGGCTCAGATTGTCTATTAATTTCTTCACCAGCTTCTTGCATATTACTATGTTCTCCTGATTCATTGAGCAAAGCTTCTGACCACTCACTAGCAGTAGTTTCCAGAGAGTTTCCATTCAAGCTTTGCCCAGTACCATCTCCGCTTTGAAGGGATACTTCATTCTCTGAAAGTTGTTCCTGCCACTCCTCTTCATGAGAACTAGACCCTTGCCATCGAATATCTTCAACAGAATTATCCCCTAAATCATTGCTACCATCTGATAACCTGTGGCTATTACTCTCCACATTATTAGGTTCAGATTGTTCACTAAGTTCATCTAGAGCATCCTGTGCATTGTTTGCTCGAGTTTGATCATTACTATTGGCATCAACTTCACTGTTAGATGAGGTATCAGAATGGTTGCTGCTTACTTGACCACATACAGAATTGTCCAATCTGGAGCAAAATCCTTCCCTACATTCAAGAAACGGGTTCCATAATTATTGCCAAAAAGTGAAAATAACAACCTTTACTTGCACATAAATAATAGAAAAAAAAAAAAAAAATTCCAACAAGCAAGATATTGTCAGCACAATTTGACAAAAAGTCACATGGGAGCAACATGAGCCAGAAAAGGCAACAGCGATAAGATATAATGAATGCAATGACTAGATACGATCAACTTTAAAAACCCAAAATCAAAATGAACTATAAAACAAGAAATATTTAACATTGGAACAATGATCACAGTAATCCTTGACATTATTCATACAAGTGAAAACATCCCAAAACTAAATGATAATCTAAAAATATGTGTCTGTGAAGAAATTATTAGATAGTTATTAGATGCATAGACAGGTGCTTTGCATCCAAAAACTGCATGCTACATACACACAGCTCTTATTATAAATCCCAAGAAAGTCATTAAATACATGGATTGTAGTCTACTCCATCTCCATGCAAGAAAATCTTGTTATCAATCTTGAGAGCATGACAGGAGTCCAACACATATAGCCAGAATTTGAATATATTCCAGAAAGAAAATTTTATCTTACAAATGAGCTTCACTATCTGGAACGATACAAGGCCCTACAAGAAACCATCAGCTCACAGTGCACATGACAGCTCTTGACATAATTCTAGCACAACAATTTCCACTTATTATATCTGTGTACATACAGAAAATTGAGAGACATGGTTGAATCATACCCATGTATATAAAATCTCTTTATATATGTTCTAACAAAATCCTGTCAACAAGGTGTAAAGCTGTTTCATGCTTGGGCTAAATGTTGGCAAGGAGGTTGCTAATAATGTTATGAAAGTGGACAAGACCTAATCCTCCAATGCCCAATTTCACACAAGCTCTAATATGGTGACTATCAGCTAAATGATCTACAATATTGAACTCAAGATATATGATACTGTAATCCTAAGATATTAGCATGAAAACGTTTTTTCTTCTGAGATTTCTAATAAACACTCAGTTGCTTGGCTGTGCATTATATTATTACTGCTATGGCTGCTGCCCTAAAGAAGCTGAAGGAAACATCATCCTAACACCAAAAATACAGCTCACAGGAAAAAAATAAAATAAAAAAAATTAGTAACGAGTATTTATTGATATGGACTAACAAGATGCAGCATAAATTTGAATAGAAGCTTCTAAAGTTTCTACTCCCAAGAGCCTAGTCCAAGATTATTGAGATTATGAGTCATCCACTTCAGGGAGAATCAAGAGCTGTTATAAATCCCAGCTAGAGTTTTTTAATCACTTAAAATCTACTTTAAACTGTAACTGTAAAAAGTCAGTAACTTGTATAGCATTCATTAATTTTATGAGCTCCTGGGTAAAAGTGACAACTCATAAAAGTGTTAATTTGTAGACTGCTAATACAGAAGAGAGGTGAAGAAGGTGTGGCAACGGAGGTCACCTTTAAACTGTTCTCAGTTATCTGAATAAGGAATGAATGAATTTTTTAAGGAGAAAATACATTTTACCCTCCTGAACTATCCACCCATTTCCTCAAATGTTTAAAAAGTGACACTTGACCCCCCCCGTCACCCCAGTTGGGCCTAAGGGTCGCTTCGGCCACCCTAGACCGGACACCCTTTAATTTTTAAATTTTATTTTTTTATTCTTTTATTTTAACTTGGGATGGGGCATTTTTTTTTGTGGGGAGGTTGGGGGTTAGAATAGTCGAATTGCAACAATTTGGAAGTTTGGAGGGGTCAAGTGTCACTTTTTAAACATTGGAGGTCAAAGTGCAAATGGATGGATAGTTCAGGAGGTAAAATGTATTTTACTCATTTTTTAAAATCAAAGCATTACCAGGATACCAGTATGACTTACCTCATCCTGGCATATCAAATCATTCACTGGGGTTCTGTGAAAAATAATGCATGGCAGATCCATTAGATCATGGAAGGAAATAAAATCCCCCATTCATCTACATCAATGATGCATCTGGTTAACTGTACCAGATTATTATGCAAAGAAAATCTGTGTTCCATAGAAATTTCAGATAAAGTGAACATGATTTAACAGTTCATAAGGGAATGGGATGTGTCTTCCAACAAGGTTGTAGTCAAGCATGTTCCTAATATGTGTGGTACACATGCCTAGTTCTCTTGAAGTTTCTTAATCAAATCTATTGTTACATGGATATTTTCAAGCGATCTGAGAGAGAGAGAGATACTTTTCACTACTTCTCACTTTTAACTTGGCTTCACTTGACTTGACTACCACCCTAAGCATAATAAAGGAAAGAAGTCAGGTAAGTGGTTTTCTCCATGAACTTCTTCACTTAGCATCATAAATTCATTGTTTGGCTTTAAGAGATCGAAAGGAAAGAAGCTAGCATTGCTTCTGTTCCAGGGTCATAGAAAAGAAACAATATTGTGGTTTAGGTTCTTAAGGGAAGGACTAGAGAGCACAGCTAGGAGGAAAATCTATAATCCACAAGTTAATTTTACCGTCCAATCAATAATGAGAATATCAACAACTTTCCAGTGCCAGTAATGGCATACCAAATATGCATCCTGGACTTTTATCCTCACAAACAATAATATAAAGAAATTAATCTTTGAGCAGTCTACAACCAACCTTCAAGCTTCCAATAGCATAGTTGTATCTAAACGATGATATACAGAGCAAGTTCATACTACAAATAAAAAAAATTCTAAAGCAACCCTTGACAACAAAAGCCGATAAGAAAAAACCAGAAAAATAACATACCAGAATATATTAGAGAAATTAAACGACAAGCTCTACATACAAACATATGACCAAGATTTTGTTACGATTATGGTATAAATAAATACCTCAGACCGGATACAGTATTCCTTTGCCTCAATAAGCCTAGTTCACTTTCTGCCAGGGAAGCAGATCTCTCATTGTCAACCGATCGGCCATTTCGCAAAAACCTGCCTCTAAGCAATGACTGCAAAAAAAAAGGGGACAAATATATTACATGGTCAGGTTATATCAAAATGCACAAAAGTTTTCCCATGCTTCATATGCAAACATAAGGCCAAAATAAGAAAATAGCACTTCAACTAGCAAATAATCAGAACAAATACAACACATGTATATAATAAGGAAAAATCCTCAATGCAAACTAGCCTTTTCCAAGCATCAGCTCTCACATTTAGAGAAAAACGAAAAAACCATATATTGGAACATCATGTTTTGTAAAAAAATAGTCAAGTAATTAAATACACTATTTTCCATATACTTGGGTTTTTAGAATAATTAGTAATGTTTTATAGTATCAAAGCATGTGATCCTAGTTTAAACTCTGACTACTGTTTCTAATGACAACAAAACATATGCCTTCAAGAAGACATTATATATTCTTGATTAGTAGAGAGGAAGATCTTCCTCCTGTGCAAGAAACAATATACAATTTTAAGAAGTTTGTTACGAATGGAAGTTCAGAGATAAAATAAAAGTCTAGAAATGAAATAAATCAACAACTTCCATATCTCTCACTGTTATTTATTTTAGGCTTTTTGCATCCAAGGTGGGCACTCTTAACTGGAGCATGTTGCAGGTTTATCTAGTCCATATTGATATCTTTACACTAAAGTGTTGGCTATCACCCCCAAGAACTTTCTGATATCACGCTAAAAAAGCATTCCACCATTAGAACCTAGTCCTGACTGATTTTACATCTAGTCCAAACTCGAATATTTCATACCAATTTCACAGTACAACTAAGAAAATTATACAGAACAGGAACACTAAGTAGAACCAAAAGAAGATACAAAAATAAATTGCACAAACATAGAAACTTTGCAGCAATTAACCTGGATGCGGTTGCGATGAGCGAATTGTGATACTGCCCGATGCTCCAACAAACCTTGAAGCTCAGTCTGCCTTTCCCTCTCAGCCTTCTTTAGCATATCAAGCAAGGCCTGTCTGCCACATAATCGACGAATGCCCCTCCGGGAATGCTCATTTTGGCCTCCATTCTGGTTAACAAGAAATCCATCCCGAATTCGTTCAATTTGAGTATCAACGTCAGCAGCTTGCTCTTCTCTACTGTCAACAGAAGCATCTCTCTGCTGGCTACTATTCATTTGTACCCACTCCCTTATGATTCTCACCCTCTCCTGCTCAGTTTCACCAAGCCACTCTGCCCTGTGGCTGTTGCTCATATGGGGAACATTTGATGCACGTTCCCTCACACCACTGTTCATCCATTCCCGAAAAATCTGCCTCACCCTCTCCCTTTCAACTTCCCCAAAATCAGAAGATCGTTCACAGTTAAAATTTCTAGAATCAACATGTTCATTCTGTAAGTCAATTTGAGATTGAGACAGTGTTCCATACTCGCTCCCACTCATACTCATGACCTCCCAGTCACCCCTTTGTTCATTACTATCACTATCAGAAACGTGTCCCCTTGAGAGGTCAGTAATCAACCTATCACTCCTATGTTGGACCAGTCTTTCTTGTTGGGCACGACTCACCGCATGCTCATCCTCAAGCTCACGCCACATCTGCAGGAGCGAGGATCCTTGGGTTCTGACCCTCCCTTCGTTACCTTGCTGGGCTGATGCTTGAGAATGAGAGTCCCTAAGGAATGCAGAATCAAGCACAGAAACGTTGTGTAGACCAGCAATAGCCATTTGTCCAAACTAAGTAAAATCAGTCAACCCATCTTCTTAAAATGAATTTATTCAGAGGAAATGCAATCAGATGATGCCTTCTAAAATCGGATCACCACATATGCATCACACTCATGGTCATCATCTTCATCACCTTTATCATCACCATCGTCAATCTTAGCCACATGAAGGTAACGAATTACAAGCATGGTATCCACCCGGCATTAATCACAGGTGCAATCGATCCTGTCTGTACCAATTAAAAACCAGTCGGTCATTCCCAAGACGTTCAATCCCCAATTAACACGTTCAGTCAAAATTATAAATCATGTAAGTAACATATTTTCTCAATTCCAGTACCTAACAAGCAAAGATCTACCACGCAGCTAGCTGAATTTCAAAAATCCAACTAAAATTCTATTCAATTTCTCAACGCTCTGTTTGGTTGCCAAGAAAATGAAATATAATAAAATAAAACAAAATCTGGCAAATCAGATTTTCCATAATTTTGAATCAAATATGGAAACAGCCTCCGCTGAATTGAGCCTGACACAACTATTTACCCTACTCCATTGAGACATTCTAGTTTCCAGAATTCCATGAAAGAAAGTCAAACTCATATTTTCCATTATTTTCTCCAATTTTCCCCGCAACCACCCCAAAGCGTTTCTAAAATCGAATAACACACTGAATCCACATCAAAGCTCAAACAAATCACATAAAAATAAGAAGAAGAAAAACACAAAATCAAATACAAAACACAAATCCAAACCCAAACATTCGCCTAAATACAGAAAACCGAAACACACGTTCTAAAGCTTACGATTCTGATTCTGAAAAATTACAAGATCAAGAACAACGTACCGGTGAAGCCCTCTCTGCTTTTGGTTTTGAAGTAAAGGAAACGAAACCCTAACTGTGAAGAAAGTTATAGCGAGAGAGAAAGAGAGAGAAAACAGGAGGGAGGGAAGAGCGGCGATTTACGAATAATCAAAGCGGACCTTTCTTCTAATAAATATTGCCGTAACGCCAACGTCTAAAGATTTCGGTGATTAGAGGCGGTGCTGACACGTGTCAGGTGTCCCTGTCTTCTGGACACAACTGTGATTCATGTGACGTTTCCAAATCTTGAATCTAACGGGAAGTGGGGGAGAAGTTACGTGGTGCCGAAACGACGTCGCGGTGCTTGTAATTGTATCTTTTCGTTCCTCTCTAAAAAGGAATTTCATTCCATAAGATGCCATTCTATGATAGGAGTGTTAATTAGGGGCGGAAATTTGCGTTTACGTGTTGGGGGTAGGTTGTGTTAAAGACTATATAAGTCAACATTAACCTGACTCATTTAATTAAACCGATTTAACCCTTTAATCCTAGTCCTAACCTTCTAAAAGTATTGGGTTCGTGTCGGGTTTCGAGAACATGTCAAAAAATTTATGCCATTATGTCATATTTTGAATTCGGATCATATTGAAATATGGGTATAAGACTATATAAGTCAACCTTAACCCAACACATTTAATTAAAACGGGTCAAACTCTTCAACCCTAACTTTTTAATTTCGTATTGAGTTCGTATCAGATTCACCAGTCGTGTCAAAAATTGTCAGCTATATTTTTAATTAACCATATATAGGAGATGAATTCCGGTCAATTTTTTTTTTCTTCTTTTCATTTTTAGTTTAGAGTCAAACAATTGAAATATAACATCTAATTAATTTGTGAAATTACTCAATAATATACATTTTATTTTAGTCATTATTAAGATGTTCAACCATTCCTTTGATCTAAAAGTTGCCAATGGCATCTTTCATTTACATGGAACTTTTTTTGAATTAAAAGAACTACTCCGTTGGTTTAAATAGATGGGCCATGAAATTTGAATGGGAGATGGAGGTTAAAGATTCAAACTTATACTACTATTAACAGGTAAAATAAGCAGTAATTTGTGTTACATAATAATGATAATTATGAATCTGAAAAATCCAGTTAGCATGGATCTTTTCATCATGTCTCAATCATGAAGAGGGTAAAGGAGATTTACTGTTTACCACCAAGTGCCAAAAAAGGATGATTAACTTAATTTACCTTTTCTTGCCTTATAATTGCTTAATTTTTAATTTATGTTAATCCAACAATTAAAGGAACTAAAAAGGAACCCAACAAATGGAATACATTTTACCTTTATTGTCCTTGAAGTTACCAACATAAACTGATAAAAGTGGTGTGGTTCTTTTGGGAGGAAATGATATAAAATGTATATTATAGTAATAAGCAAGTTATTAAATAATTAATGGGTGTCTCCAAAGTCACTTCAACCTTATCATTGTTTCCTCACTATATAAGCATAAAAAAAATAAAATAAAAAATAAAAAACCTTATCTCCCCAAAAAAAAAAGAAAAAAGAAAACCCCTCATAATGAGTTATTGAGTTACCTTTATAGAACTACCTTTGTTACTCAATTCATATTTATGTCGAGTCTCTGAATCCTAAAGCAACCTCAGATCAAATGTGGTTGGCTTGAAGGTTGAAACCCTTTTCACCTACCCCTCTCCTCTCTCTCTCTCAAAGAAAAACAGAAAAAAACAAAACATGTTTGGTTGATTCTTTAGTCTATTTTGTACCAAATTTCCACCCAATTTATTACTGTGCAATATATAGCTAATGATTCTCCAAAAATTTAGATTATTTGGTATGCGAAATGACTATTTTACTATTAAAAATTAATAATAACTTTTATTAGGAAAGAAAAAAAAAAGAGTAGGGTATAATAGCCACGGTATTAGGGTATTTCTTATAATCATAAGCTTTAAAATGGATATTTTAAAATTATTTCATTTCACTTTTTTCTATTTTCAACAAAAATTATTTTATTTCATAATGAAATAGTCATTCTGCCTACTAAACGTATAATATTTGCCGGTTGTTACCCACATGCCCTCCTCGTATGAAATATATCTTTCAATATTCAATTGCAATGGTACTACCACTCTATCTCCTTTTTTATTTCAATTTTATTTTTTCCCTTTTTCAGTTTTGTTTAGTAATCAAGTAGTAAATATGATCAAAACATTTTTAGATTAGATTATAGAGTTGTCATCATTCAAGGGGTGAGACTAGCTACTGTTTTCAAAACTATATAATCTACTGCTATAACTTTTTTTTTTTTTTTTTTTAAATAAATAAATAAATTTGAAGGAAAGCGAAATCATTGCATGATCAACTACTTTTTAACTACAACTACCCAAAAAAAAACTATTTTTAAGTACAACTGATTAATTAACATGTGCAAGGCACGTTCACCACCTAATCCAACTAGAAATTCAAGAAGTCCATGCTTTGACTCGATCAACCTTCTGCCAATTAACAATGTTTGTGGCACCCATATGCATCATAAACTAGTTTTATTAGAACGATTTATGTGGTATTTGTAGCATTATTATAAGTAGAAATGTTGGTTAAGACTCCGACCGAAGTGCTAATCTGGTTTATTTAAAGGCCAACAGTAACCATCTAAGGTGATGGCCGGTCCAGTGATTTCACGAAATTTTTTAAAAGTATAGTCAGATATACGTTAGGCCATAGGTAGATTTAAAGAAGTGTTTGCAATTTTTACCGTCTAAATTTTTTATGTGCAATTTTCAATAGACAAGTACTACCAAAAGAGTCACTCTAATCTAAGAATGGAACTAAGAATTTTTACCGACAGAGAACATGAATGAGAAATATATTAAAATAGGAAACCAAAGAATAAATGATAAATATGTTAACATTAAATATTAAATCAACATATAAAAAATAAAATTAGTATCCATTAAGCAAACATTATCCGTAGCTCTATTTAAAACCGCATTCTCCTCGTATGGACACTACAGTACTCTAGAAAACAATATGAGTTTCGGGGAAAGATGTAGGGCGTTTTAATTCACGGGTTTGGGGCATTATATATGGTCATATGAATTTTCTTGTTTAAAAAGCACGTACAATGTATTCTTAAAAATTGTGGACTGTTTTTTATGGGTTTAGGCCAAACATAAAATTGTGAACCGACTTGTTTCTTTTGGCCCACCTCGGTATGTGCATAGGTCCGTCTATGCTCTAATCGATCTCTTCCCTCTTTATCTTTTTCCAACAGGGATCCGCCATCGGGGAGAGGTGTTGGCATGTGATTGTACACCAGGAAGCAATAATGAAGATGATCAGCTGGGTAGTCGTTTCAACAAGTTAGATATTTTTTTCATGAGGAGTAAGGACAAGCACAGAAGCACCCCGCGCGCAAGCAGATCATCTTCCATTGTGTCATTATGGCCCTCAAACTGTGAAGGCTGACCCCGCTGCTAGCTAGCTTTTGCCACTTCTTGTGTTTTTTCTCATCGCCACATTTATATCTACACATTGCAATTTGCATGCATGGGTCCTATAAATGATACTCACGTTAAAGCTAGCTAGTTGCAATATTTATACCATAAGTTGTTAAAGCATTTATAGTGGTTTATCAAAATTATAATTTCTATTTAAAATGGCTAATTATAACTTCTTTTTCACAAATAGATCCCACCATAAACACTCATATCACCCTTTAATCTCTCGATCCCACCAAAAACACCAAATGAAAAACCCATAGCATGCACAAATCGCAGAGAAATAGCTAGCTATCTAGCTAGCTTCTATATGAGAGAAATGTAGGAGAGTGAAATCACAAATTACTGGAAGGAGACAGAAATCACACAAATCACAAATCGAATGGAGGTGGCCGACAGAGGAGGTGGGTAGAGCATGTGAAATGATGCCACCATGCATATTTTTTCTTTGATCAGTTGCTCCCAGCAACATGACAGTTTGCAAGGGACATGGAGAGAAATGGGTGCACAAGGGGCAAGGAGAGAAACAATAAAATAATTATGTGTTCATGAACACAAATGCATTTGGTTTTGCATAATCAAATGGAGGCTCCTAATACACGTTCGATTCATGCAACAAATTGCTAGCTGCAGCCAATTGCCATGAACATCAAATATGGAGCGTATGTAGCGTATGTAGTAGTATGTTATGTCTAATCTTAACCATGTGTATATAAGCTTTTAAACACCTTCTTCTTACGAGCCAATTTTCAAGGGGCTAAGCCATTGAAAATGCTCTTATATCAATATAGTAGCACTAGCTAAAGTGTCTGTCATGGTTATAAGGAGACTCATTAATTAGACCTATTAAGACTCCATTAATTTAAATACCAACCAAATTTATTGTAACTTCATGTATTTCTTTCTCTTATAAGTTGAAATTTAACTTAAAACTCCCACCAAAGTGCTAATCTAATTGGGTTAAAGGCCAAGACTAGTACCACCATATGCCAACATGCATCCACCATAATGAAGGCTTTTGCCGGATGAATCTAGGCCTCCA
The DNA here is from genome assembly GCF_901000735.1 of Corylus avellana. Classification (NCBI taxonomy): domain Eukaryota; kingdom Viridiplantae; phylum Streptophyta; class Magnoliopsida; order Fagales; family Betulaceae; genus Corylus; species Corylus avellana. Next base: position 7,065,233 of record NC_081550.1, read on the forward strand.
ATTCTCCAATGATTAACATCAGCTAGCCAGTCCTTTCAAGTAATAGATATTTTCTCAGAAAAGAAGAAGAAGAAGAAGATGATATTTTTCACAGTAAGGACACTATAATAAGGACAAACACTGCAACACCACAACATGGCCATAGCTTGTCTTCTATTGTCATTAAGGGTCCTCAAACTATCATTCTTTAAGTTGACGCTCTGCTTTTGCTACACATTGCATGCATGGGTCCTATATATGAATGACAACCACGTTATCTTTTTTCTTTTTTTAATGACGGGGAACCTCAATAAGGTAGGGCCCTTCGAACCCATCCTTGAGAGTAAACCTCATTATCTTCTTGACCATACTCACGTTAAAGGTGCATCTATGAAAAAATTAACATTATTTTCATTTTCTCATAATTAAAATTTGTTATTATATCAACATCTATCATGATTAGGAGACTCATTAGACCCATTAACCCTATGCTTGCATCCATCCTTAATTAGTTTAATTGGTTGGATTCTGTGCTATAATAACTAATTTAATTAACATGATCCACCATTAATTAGAAAAGGAAAAAAGAAAACATTAATATATAGTAAATAAAACATGTCAACTCAACCAAGATATATGCGAGATGAGAAAAAGAGACATTTAAATTCTGTTTACGACAGAAAAAGAGACATGAAAATATTGCACCTTTTGGATTAGGGTTGTAACTGTTTCACACATGTCGATTAAAGTAGTGTTAATGTTAGGTTAGCTGTCTTTCAGTTCCTTCTTGTCATTAAAGTTTGGATCGGCTTCCTTGGCAAAGTAACTGCGGGTCTAGAAAGAGCTAGCTAGGAGATCACTAATAACTAGTTGTGGCTTTTAGGGCACAGGTCATACCAAATTTCACATCTTTGCTGGTTTTCAGTGCTGTAAACCACATGCCAATTATAAGGACTCGAAGCTAGTCTCACTTCAGACAGTTTGATAATATCAAACTTTTTGGCTAATGGATCATATTGAGCACTTTAAGGTTAACAATTTTTGGCATAACTTGCAAATTCGACATGAATTCAATAAAAAATTAAAAGAGTTAAGGTTGAAGGTTCTGACTCGTTTAATTAATTAAATGGGACGGGTTATAGTTGACATATGTACTTTTAAACCCATGTCTCAAAAAGTGACATTTAGGATTGTAAACGTTTTACACGACTTGTTAATCCAATTTGAACTTAACATGCAATTAGAGGGTTATGATTAAAAGATCTGACCTATTTAATTAAATTGGTAAGGTTAACATTAATAGTCTTATACCAATGCTCGACACGACCAAGAATTACCAACCCTATATCTAGCCCCAATATTCCTAGTGAGCTCCTAAAATAAAAGCTAAATTTGAGGAAAAAAGTTTACTTTTTCAAATTTGAAGAACCAGTTTTAAAATGAACGAAATTGTAAACTTTTTACGTCTTTCTCTACTTTAGTTAAATGGTATTTTTATTAGTTTTAGAGTGTGTTACAACAAGATTTTAGAGTTGGAAGAAAGAAGCGCGTTGCATTAAAGTGGAGATATAGAGTGAGAGGAAATAACATTTAATAAAAAAAAAAAAAAACGAGTAGGAAGTGGATTTTTCGCTCTTCAAATGTGGGGAGGTTTTAAGAAAAAACTAAAAATCATATATTTCTTATAAATTAGCTAGCCGAAATTTAACTCAAAGCAGTATTTAGAGAGTCCATTGTGAATGCTTTAAAAACCGACTAAACACACGGATCGATCAACCGTATAACAATCTTACATAGCTAGTGTACTTGTTTTGTCAAATGAGGGGCATTTGTGAAGTGTCATTATTTGATGAAAAAAGCATGAAGGAGATCGATGAGGAAAATCAATTGATATGATTGAACTTCCACGTAGTACTGTATATGTACTCACAATAATTCATGACATTAATTAATTTAACACTTTGCATATATTAATTATTAGATGGATGCATCTACTTTGGAAGTTTTTGAATGTTGACATTTGATGAAATGAAAGAGTCGCGATACATGCATGCACATATATACATGTCCTCTCTATCTTTCCATTTTTGTAAGCTTATTAAAAAGGCACCATTTCTTAAACGGGACCCCATCCAAAAGCTGCCTCCCTGCACAAGAACACCACTCGAGCTGCTTTGTTGGTCAAGTAGGAAACCATGGAGGTCTCCTGACTTCCACAAGGCAGACAAACAAGGATGACAAAGACCAACTATCTTCTCTTCTTCTCCCCTTTTCTTTCGCTACAAAACAAATCAAGTTTTGCGTCGGTTTTTAAACGACGTCAACATCGTTTTTCATTCGTCATGAATAGTACTTGTGTCGATAAAAATATTTAACGTCGTTTGCACAAATAGTGACGATAATTCTCGCTCTTTTGAATAGAAACAAACGTAAACCATTTTACGTTGTATGGTTAAACAACATGAATTTTAAATGATGTCGTTTGTACAAGAAATGATGATAATTTTCTATGGTTGTGCCGTTCTTGTTCTTCTTTGGGGGTTTTTTTTTTTTCTCCTGAATTTTCAAAGACCATTGATCTTCAAGAATTTCAAACACAGAAACAATAATGTAATTTTGCTTCGGTGGGTGTGAAGTATAGGTAAAATAAATTGATGTGATATATCTTTTGTAGAAAATTTCTTACTTCAATATAAAACTCATTACATTAATTGTCCTAATTAGTAAATTTTAATTTTGTTTTATGTGAGAATACAATTTCCCTTTTATTTATTTATTAATTTTTTTCAGGGTATAAGTTGGGATCACTAATTATTTTTGACATGTTGGGACTACTTTTAAGAAAAATAATTTTTAGGCGAAAATTTACTTGCATCGCCCAAACTATCAATGTTTTTGCAATCATAACCCCGAACTTTTAATTTTTTCAATGTTAATATCCCAAGAATTTTTTTTTTCCTTTTAATTTTACCCTTTTTTGTTGTTGTTAAAATGTCCAAAATGCCCCTGTTTAAAAATTGAAAAATTGAAGAAAAAAAAAAAAAAAAAACTCAAAATTGCGAACGGTATGGTGCCGTGGGTCATAGACATTTTAACCACACACAAAAAATGGTGAAATTAAAAGGAAAAATTAATGGGATACCGCGATATTGCAAAAATTAAAAGGTCAAGTTTACGATGATTGTAAAACTGTTGATACTTTAGAGAGTATAAGCAAAGTTTTACCTAAATTTTAATTTTGTTTTGTGTGAGAACACAATTTTTTTTAATGATTAAAATTTTAAAAAGAGTTCTCCTAGCTAATTCACACCCCAATTTATTTTTGTGGGTGCAACTATAAAAAGGGTTTTCATAATTGACCCCATAAGCTTTTATAGTGAGTACAATAATAATAATAATAATAATAATAATAATAAATTACAATCTTCATAAAAAAAAAAAATTAATATATCCTAACCGTTTTTAAAATTCCGGGGAGTGGGGTGCAAGGCTCCGCCGCTGCTGGCATTGCAAGCAAACATCCGGATAGCATTGAATGAAACTTATCAAGAGATTAGGAGCTATTAATTAAGGATTAAATAAACCTAATTGGCTCCTGCGACGTAGGTTTTTCTTCTTCTTCTTTTTCTTTGTTGCTGTTTTAGCCAATGGCACTAGAGGGAGAGATTCTAGTGGATCTATATGAAATAAACATCACCTTTTGACTTAATGGTATCCAATAAGCAATCAAGATCCAAATTTTAATATAGATTACAAGTTCAAAACTGCTTTTTCTACGATTTGGCCTTTGGATTCATCAAAAAGTTAAATAATTAATTGTGGCATTTGGGTTAGAAAAAAAAAAAGAAAAAATTGTGAAGACATGCACTTTTTCTTTGTTGGGTATGTTAAGATTTGAAGAGAGGGGTGATGATGTTTCATTAAACATAATTCCTACCTCAACTTAATAGGAGCATATTCCAAAGAGTAATGGTATATATCATACCACTATCTAATAAACTAATACACTCATATGGGACACTGTCAGTCTACTACTGGATTTCTTTTTTAACAAGAGCTGATCTCAAAATGAATTGACAATGTCATATTAGTATAGTAAGATAGTAGTATGGTATAAAGCCAGGGGCGGACCCAGGTGAAGGTCTTGGAGGATTGTTCCCCCCCCCCCCAAAATTTTAAACCTATCCCTAATTTTTTATTTTTTATTTTAAATATACCCTTAAAAACATTATTTTTTGCACTCCCAAGTTTTTTTTTTTTTGTTTTTTTTTTTAGTTTTGCCCACCCCAAACCTAAAAGTCTAGTTTCGTCCCGTATATAGCATTACTATATTCTAAAACATACTCTCCATCTAATATGCTTTTATGCTAATTTTCAAATTCAGTTTATATCGATTAACATAATATGTTTTAAGTATTATTTTTTTTTAATTTCTATTAAGTGACTGATATGATAAGATACTTAAAAAATGGCTACATCAACAGGTATAAAATAAATATAATAAATAGATGCGAAGAATCTCTAATTATAATATACTCAAAGACAGAAAATTGGATGAGTGAAAGACATGTCACCTCCAACGATAGAAAGTTTCTCTTAAAGGAAAGGTCAAAAAAAAAAAAAAGCAACTTTGGAAATAAAGTCGTACGTCTTTATGATGTTGGGCCCAAAAAGAGGGGGGAAAGGACTGTCGTCATCTAGCATTTTTGCGGTCCAAGTGGGCTATCAACAGAAGTTAACATGAGATGCACAGATCTCATTATATTGCTTATATATATATTAATTATGGGAAAGGGAAAGGGAAATCTCATTATATTGCTTACATAAGTTATAACCATTGTTGTGGTTTTACTCCTTTTATAATTCAACCCATTATTACTTCATTTTCTTTTAGAAATTGCTTCCCCAAACAAAAAATGTGTTCGTTTTGTTCATAGAACATTTTTTCCTATCTATTAAAAAAAAAAAAAAGGGAGAATGTTTTCCTATAGGTTGGCTCGGATGGAAGTTATAAACGACAAAACAAAAAACAAAATAGCATAATTTTGGAGTTGATCATACCCACAACCATAATCCAAACACAAACAAGCAATAAGACTTGGAGTTGTTATCCATCCAACTATCCAAGATGACGTGCACCAACCTGTAATGCCATCTTACTCACTCTAAAGCCACTAATACAAATTCAACAAGTAAGACGAACTTGGTGTATATAAATTATACAACTTAAGGGAAGTTGTGAGCAAGTTGTAATATGGTGAAAAATTTTAAAAAGAAAAATGTTATACAGCTTGAGACCATCTCTTAACATTCTCGTCTACGTGGTACATTAACATCCACTTTGTTTAAAAACAAAACAAAGCAAACAAACAAAAGACAAAAGAACAAAGAAAATAGTAGGAGATGGACACTTGAGAATGTTAAGTAGCATTTCTCTTAAAATAATAAAGACCTGATTTTGAACCTTCTATTGATATCCGAAAAATGTATATAAATATTAAGTGTTATTTTACAATGTATGAGAAAATTTATGTTATTTTTTTATTAAATATTGAATAAAATATTTTTTTTATTTTTTTTATTATATTATTTCAAGCACCCAAAAACTGTTCACAAAACACCATTACCTGAAAAATCCATACAAAAATCATTACCCGAAAATGGCCACAAAAATCCTCCTCTCCTCTCTCCTCTGCAATTCGGTCACCAACAACAATTTCCAGCTACCAACAACAACCATGCACCAATAGGAAAGGTACCTAAAATTTTCACCACCCATCATCAATCATGGCCAAGGACAAACAAAGCCAACCAATGACGGAGCTAGAAATTTATAATTATAAGGGCTAAATTAAAAATACTAAATAATTTAAAATAGAAAATAAATATTTTCACTTGCAACCCTTAGGTTCCTCTAACTAGAATTTTAAAATGATGTTCTTTAAGAAGGCACTCTTTGAGATTTGAAGTTTCGTCTTTAAAATCCAACAGTGTAATACTTTTTAGAATGTCAGATTCTTTTCTTTTGAATAAATAGTTTTTAAATTTAATGTTGTGATTCATAAACCTAAATTTTTGAAGTTAAATTTTAATTACATAAGAGACAACTAAATTGATAAACAATCATAGAATAGAAACACACACACACACACACACACACACATATATATATATATATATATATAATCATGGTATAAATTATATACAGCTAAAGTGTTTAATTTTTTGCTCTGGTTATGAACACTTCCCAACTTATTTTTTAAACATATATTTCTTGAAATTTTTCACAAGCTAATTTTATATAAATCTTATAATATTATATAATAAGCAAATAATGTTTGACCGCTGATGCAACCAAAACAAATATTATTTTTGCCTTATTTATTCAATAGAGAAAAGAATATGGTTACCAATAATTCAATGGGTCGGATTATTTATTTAACCCATTCTTGACTGTTCTTAAGAAACCTTTGTCGCTTTTGTCGTTTGTTTTCTTGTAATTTCTCTTTCCCCTCTCCTCACATTGCAACATAAAAAATAAAAATAAAAGGCCAATAGAGAAACAACCACACCCACAACATTTAACTTAAAATTTCCAAAAAGCCATTAGCCACTCGGTAAAGCTCAAGGCAATAGAAAAGAAAAACAATCTAAAATCTTCCCTTAACTACCTTTTCGGGTCAAGACAAAGAAATCAAAAGGAAGAACAACTCAGACTGTAAAATAAGAGAAAATATGTTTTGGCTAACTTTACCAAAACAATGTAGTATTTTTTGTTTTTTTTTTTTTTAACGGAAATTTGAGGATTTCATTAATTAAAGATCACGAGCATAAAACTCTTACACAGCATAGCACAAAGTATAAAACTCTGCAAAATCATAGCCACATGCTATGATGTTACAAAGTCACAGGTACAAACAAAAATTCTTACAATCAAGTGCATGCTATCTATTACTTCAATCTTTCGCTAACCAATGTACAAATACAGTTAATGAGCAGATCTGCTCCGATCAAACTAGATTTAAGACATGGGTAGACAAATTTCCTAACAAAATTTATTTAAATAGACCATGAGAGATAACCCTTAACACCGAAACTATCCAGGCCATGTGAAATAACCCGTCACACCTAATTATTCTTCATCGCTCATGATGGCAGATCTACCGCTCATGAGGGCTATATCTAAAGAGAAGAAACCTCTTATTCAAAACAAAAAATATAAAGAAACAACCAGTAAACAGTAGTAGCGGCTGGGGAGAAGATAAATGGCACAACACGGTAGAAGGTGGACGAACGCATAGCGGAGAGGTCGAAGTTGCTGATCTGGTCAGAGAACACATACAAACATAAAAAACTAAAAAAAAAAAGAAGGATATGCTCCCACCTCCTCTCTGTAGTATTGTTTATTTATGATCAAATACTGAGAACACTATGCATGGTAATTTACAATTGGTTTGAAAGTAGAGAAACGTAACACATATGGAAGGCTTGCCGAGTTGCTTGTGCAAGTGAAAGGAGAGAAAGAAAGGAAAGAAAATCAACATTCTGCTACAATGATACTTTACTTGTACAGTTTGCTGTAGTAAAATATGTATTTTAGATGATGGAAAGATAATCTGCTGGAGCTGAAAAAGGCTTCATATTAGTTATAATATATGGTGGATATAAACGATCTGTTGGAGATGCTTATAAGTGTGTATTCACGCTCGTTTAGAGAGGGTCAGAAAATTGTAGTTGACCATCCTCAAAGCTCATCGATTTTAGATATAGACATTTAACGTCTCTTGATGTGCTTTTCATACCAGTCTAATAAACACGGTGCAATAAGGATGCCTTCAAGTTTCAATTCCTCAAAACAAAAATGTACACAAATTCTCACAATAGGAAAAAATTCGCTTATAGGAACTTTAAGATGTATTGGGTTTTGAAAAAGGCAAGGAAAAAGATGATGAGTAATGTACATCTCCATTTTTTTTTTTTTTTTGGGGTTATTTTTTCACATTTTTCAAGTGTGCTTTCAAGGCAGTTATGATTATAACTATCTTCAAATTTGAAGGCATGAAAGCTAGTAGGAAGTGAAGTGGGATCAGGAGAAAAATGGGTAGGAATATCGCCATGCACTTCGATTATTATGACGATAATTAATTGCATCATCATTAACATAAATTTTCTAATATATTTTATAGCCATCAGATATTAGCTCCTACTCTATAAATTCTCTTATTTGGACGTTAAATAGAAAAATTATTTACTCAGATTAATACTTTAATCAATTTTGCAATTGAATAGCATGAATAGTTGTTCATTTATTTAATCTTAAAAGAATTATTTAAGAATTGTGGTCTTTGGAAATACAATAATATTCTAGTTAAATAACTTTTCGTTTAAGTAATGTCTTTGGCTAGGATCATAAAGTCTTACAAGAGTTTTTTATGCAATTAATATGTGGCTCCTTGCAAAAGTCAAGTATATTGAAAAAAGTAATGTTAAACTATAAGTGAAGAGGTATCATCTAATTTTCACAACATATTAGATCATAGATATTTGACCTCCTTAAACTAACATTTCCTTTCAATTGCCGCCATCCATTAGTGTTTAACACTAAAATGGACAGAAAGTTGTGCACACGACTTACACGTGCAAATTTTATACTTAAAATGTCCAATTTATCCTCCGACCAAAGAAATTTTATTTTTTTTTATTTTTTTTAACAAAAAAAAAAAAAAAAACAAAAAACAAAAAAGTGGGGTTGAGGGAATGGTTGGTCTACCCCCAAAGGCTATGGGAATGATTCAATCACCCAAGATTATTTTCTAAAGGTAGTTCAATCATTTTTTTTTGGGAGTGACCGAACTATCGTCGTAGCCTGAAATTAAAGGTAGTTCAATCAGTCTCTTAGGGATTAACTTCAGTAGTGCAGGAAGCACCTTGTCAAGTGGAGGCCAGGGAATAGTCTCTCTCTATATTTTTTTATTTTTTTATTTTTAAAAAATTTGTTGTATTATTAGAATGTCAAATATGACATTCTGATCCGGACCCTTTTGTCCTAAGCAGCTATATTGAGATGTGCGGGAGCTTGTATGGCGTGCCCCCTCGCCCCCATTGGGTCACTACTTACTACGGAGGCCATGTATGTATTTTCACATATATTTTCAGAAAAAAAAAAAAAAAAAAAAAACTTCGAACAATAAAACAAACATTTCGAATTAATTTTTTATTTTAATATAACCTAACCGTTTTTAAAATTCCAGTGTGGGGTGTGTGTCTGTGTGTGTGTAAGGCTCCACCGCTGCTGGCATTGGCAAGCAAACATCCGGACAGCATTGAATGAAATTTATCAAAAGATTAGGAGCTATTAATTAAGGATTAAATAAACCTAATTGGCTCTTGCGACGTAGGTTTTTTTTTTTTTTTTTTTTTTTTTTGCTATTTTAGCCAATGGTACTAGAGGGAGAGATTCTAGTGGATCTATACATATGAAATAAACATGACCTTTCGACTTAATGGTATCCAATAAGCAATCAAGGTCCAAATTATAACATAGATTACAAGTTCAAAACTGCTTTTTCTACGATTTGGCCTTTGGATTCATCAAAAAGTTAAATAATTAATTATGGCATTTGGGTTCTTCTAATGGTCAAGAAAAAAAAATTGTGAAGATCAATATACACGTTTTCTTTGTTGGGTATGTTAAGATTTGAAGAGAAGGGTGATGATGTTTCATTAAAACATAATTACTAATTCAACTTAATATGAGCATATTCCAAAGAGTAATGGTTTATACCATGCATACCGCTATCTACTATCCTCATATGGGGTACTGTCCACCTACTACTACTACTGGATTTTTTTTTTTTGTTTTTTTTTTTTAAAAATTGATCTGAAGATGGATTGACAGTGTCATGTCAGTATAGTAAGATAGTGGTATGATATATAGCATTACTTTATTCTAAAACATACCCTCCATCTAAAATGCTTTCATGCTAATCTTCAAATTCATTTCATACTCGTTGACGTGACATATTTTTAATCATTATTTTAAAAAAAAAAAAATTTTTTAAGCGACTAATATGATAACATGTTACATCAGTCAGCTAATGTGAAATAAATTGATAGTGAAATAAATATGATAAATAATTGTGAAGAGTGGCGTTAATCTAATTATAATATACTTGAGACAGAAAATAGGATGAGTGAGAGACATGTCACCTCCAACAATAGAAAGTATCTCGTAAAGGAAAAAAAAATGCAACTTTGGAAATAAAGTCGTACGTATTTTTAATGTTGGGCCCAAAAAGCATTTTTGCAGTCCAAGTGGGCTTTCAACAATAGTTTTTATTTTATTTTTTTATTTTTTTATTTTTGACATGTCCACACAAGTGAAGAGGAAAAGGGAATTCGAATAAATGATATTCATTTCATGAGGCTTGGTTCACAGCCGATTGAACTATCCCTCGGAAACAGTAGTTAACATAAAAGCTCGACTGGAAGTTATAAACGAACAAAGAAAGAAAGAAAAAAAAAAAAACAACAAAATAGCATAATCTTGGAGACTTGGAGTTGAACATGCCCACAACCATAATCCAAACACAAATGAGCAATAAGATTTGGAGATGTTATCCATCCAACTATCCAAGATGACGTGCACCAATACAAATTCAACAAGTGAGACAAATTTGGTGTATATAAATTATACAACAAGGGAAGTTGTGAGCAAGTTGTAATATGGTGAAGAATTAAAAAAAGAAAAATGTTACACAACATTCTCAAGCGTTCATCTCTTAGCATTCTCGTCAATGTAGCACATTTACATCCACTTTGTTTAAAAACAAAACAAAACAAACAAAAGGCAAAAGAACAAAGAGAATGGTAGGAGATAGACACTTGAGAATGTTAAGTAGCATTTCTCTTAAAATAATAAAGAGCTGATTTTGAACCTTCCATTGATATCCGAAAAATGTATATAAATATTAAGTGTTATTTTACAATGTATGAGAAAATTTATGTGCATATATTGTAGAACAATATTTTTTTCATTAGAGCATCTCCACCAGTATTTTGTAAAATACTTAACCAAAAAGTACAATTATCTATTCTCTTCTCCGCTTTCTTTTAAATATTATTTTTTATTTTTTCTTATTATATTATTTCAAGCACCCAAAAATTGTTCACAAAACACCATTACCTGAAAATTAATCCATACAAAAATCATTGCCCGAAAATGGCCACAAAAATCTTCCTCTCCTCTCTCCTCTAGAATTCGGTCACCAACAACAATTTCCAGCTACCAACAACAACCATGCACCAATAGGAAAGATACCTAAAATTTTCACCACCCATTATCAATCATGGCCAACGACAAACAAAGCAAACCCACCGAAAACTTTCAACAAAAGTCGCATTTAGTGCAGTTCAAGAGGCCAATAGAGGGTCGTTTAGATTCGCTTGACAGGTTGAGTTATTTATTTGACCAATTCTCGACTGTTTTTATGAAACTTCTATCCCCTTTGTCGTGTGCTTTTTTGTAATTTCCATTTCCCCTCTCCTCACATTGAATAAAAAAAGAATAAAAAGAAAAAAAAGAAGGCCAATAGAGAAAAAAACCACAACAATACAAAAATCTCATCCTATTTGTTGATAATGGCTCAAATTGTCAACATGTGTGAAGATAATTCCTGAAAAATTTCAATATTCAAGTTGGTGGACTCAAGTCCTATTTATCTATAAGAAGATAAGGTTAGTTTTAAAAGGAGTCCAAGAATAACATGGAATTGGATTTCTGGAGAAAACGTGTGTGGGTAAACATGTGGGCCGCAATGTTTATCTTCATCATGGAAAAGACTTTGTATTCATGATGGTTTCGTTTTCCCAACAGCAATTGGATTAAAATTGTTCTCCTATTTTTCGTAATTAAGCCTCTATAAAAGGACATGAAATCCTTGGTTGAGATCATATGGAAAATTCAAATTTGTGAGAGCACTTTGTGGCATTTACAAAGTGTAGAGAGTTTTTCTTTATTGGGTATTTGAGAGGGACAGTTGAGTAGGGTGTACAAGGGGTTAAAGCTTGAGTTTGAGATATTAAACTTGAGTGGTTCAGGCTTGTACTATTGTATTCAATATTTCTCAATAGTAAAGAAAGAGACTGGATCACGCCTCGTAGACGTGTACGTGTGTGATTAGTGTGTGTTCTCGTGTGTTTTCTTTCCAAACTTGTCTTTTGCATAAATGTTTGGTGGGAAATTGGTTGCCAATTAATTATCAATTTTTCCAACACTATTTGGCCGAAAATGCAATACACCTACAGCATTTAACTTAAAATTTCTACAAAAAACCATTACCCACTCGGTAAAGCTCAAGGCAATAGAAAAGAAAAACAACCTAAAATCTTCCTTATTTAACTACCTTTTTGGGTCAAGACAAAGAAATCAAAAGGAAGAAAAATATTCAGACTATAAATTTTACCAAAACATTGTAGTTTTGTTTATTTATGATCAAATACTGAGAACACTACACATGGTAATTTAAAATTGGTGTGAAAGAGTAGAGAAACACATATGGAAGGCTTGCTGAGTTGCTTGTGAAAGTGAAAGGAGAGAAAGAAAGGAAAGAACTTGTATAGTTTGCTGTAGCAAAATATTTATTTTAGATGATGGGAAGATATATAATCTGTTGGAACTGAAAAAGGCTTCATCTTAGTTATAATATGGTGGATCTGTTAGAGATGCTTATAAGTGTGTGTATTCATGCTCGTTTACAGAGGGTCAGAGAATTGTAGTTGACCGTCCTCATCGATTCTAGACATAGACATTTAAAGTCTTTCGATGCGCAGTATGTGCTTTTCATAACAGTCTAATAAACACGGTGCAATACGGATGCCTTCAAGTTTCAATTCCTCGAAACACAAATCTATGCAAATTCTCACAATAGGAACAAGTTCGCTTAAAGGAATCTTAAGATATATTGGGTTTTGAACAAGGCAAAGAAAAAGAAAACGAGTAATACACCGCTCCAACTGAATTTTTACTGTTATTTTTTCACATTTTTCAAGTGTGCTTTCAAGGCAGTTATGATTATAACTATCTTCAAATTTCAAGGCATGAAAGCTAGTAGGAAGTGAAGTGGGATCGGGAGAAAAATGGGTAAGATTATCGCCATGCACTCCGATTATTATGAGGATAATCAATTGCATCATCATTAACATAAATTTTCTAATACATTTCATAGCCATCAGATATTAGCTCCTACTCTATAGATTCTCTTATTTGTACATACGTTAAATAGAAAAATTATTTACTCAGATTAATATTTTAATTAATCACTTTCGAAATTGAATAGCACGAATAGTTGTACATTTATTTAATCTTAAAAGAATTATTTAAGAATTGTAGCCTTTGGAAATTAATACGATAATATTCTAGTTAAATAACTTTTCGTCTAAGTAATGTCTTTGGCTAGAACCATAAAGTCTTACAATAGTTTTTTGGGTTAAATACTAAATACCCCCTGGGGTTTGATAACTTTATTTTTACCCTATTGGGGTTTCATTTTTATCACAGGACCCCCCATGGGATTTTAATAAAGGACTAAGTTAGTCCATCCGTTAGTTGACCGTTATGACTGACACGTGGGCCAATCAGATGTTGACACGTGGCACCTATTTGATTTTTTTATTTTTTTATTTTAAATTGGGGGTGGCTCTTGGCCATTTGGGGGTGGCCGAGGCCATGGGGGTGGTTTCGGCCACCCCCAAATGGCGAGCCACCCCCAATTTTTTTCCTTTTTTTTTTT
>NC_081550.1:7079150-7087730 GCF_901000735.1 Corylus avellana
GGCCCCCAATTTAATAAGGCCTAAAAAATTTTTTTTGAGTTAAAAAAAATTTAAAAGAAAAAAAAATTTATTTTTGACCAAAAAAAAAATTGAAGGCCCAAATGTTATTTAATAGGGCCTAAAATTTTTTTTTATCCAAATTTAATGCCTCAATTTAATAAGACCCCAATTAATAAGCTCACTATAAATTTTAAAAATAATCCAAATGTTATTGATGTATCTAAATCTATTGCTATATATATATGTTACTTTAAAAAAGAAAAAATTGAATTAAAAAAAAAAAAATTGTTACTTAAAAAAAAAAAAAAATTTAGGCCCAATTTCAAAGTTTTGCTTAAGGCCCCAAAATATGTTGAGCCGGCCTGGTCACCTTCTCTCCGTAATGTCAAAACTAACACGTTTAAATAAATAGCGTGTCAAAATATAACACGTTGATACATTTCTAGTAGTTACGACCAATTTTTTAACCTACCAAACACATTACCATGGACATGTCACTAACTGTTAATAACCTTGACACGTCAGTAACAGTCTGTGACAAAAAATATATATTTTTGTAGTGTCTGGCTCCTTGCAAAAGTCAAATATATTGAAAAAAGTAATGTGAAACTATAAGCGAGGAGGTACCGTCTAATATTCACAACATATTATATCATAAGATATTTGACCTCCTTAAGCTAACATTAATTTCCTTTTAATTGCCACCATCCATCAGTGTTTAACACTAAAGTGGACAGAAATTTGTGCACATGACTTACACGTGCAAATTTTATACTTGAAATGTCCAATTTATCCTCTGGCCAAAGATTTTTTTTTTTTTTTACCAAAAAAATAAAAAAGAAAAAAAGAAAAAAGTGGGGTTGAGGGAATGGTTGGTCCACCCCCAAAGGCTATGGGGATGATTTAGCCACCCTAAGATCATTTTCTAAGGATAGTTTAGTCATTTTTTTGGGAGTGACCGTACGTACTACCATCTTGGCCTGAAATTAAAGGTGGTTCAACCACTTCTTTAGGAATTAACTTCAGTCGTGCCGGAAGCACCTTGTAAATTGAAGTGAATAGTCTCTCTCTATATATATTTTTTTTAAAGAAAAATTGTTGTGTTTTTATTTTTTATTATTAGAAGGTCAAATATGGTATTCTCATCCTAAAATCGAGATATTTTGGGTGTTGCAAATAATAATTTGCATGTATCATGTGCAAAAAATTTCATTTATTTTAACATAAAATAATTGATGAAGAGGGTTAAGTGTCACAAATAATTTTTTGGGGTATATGCAAAATTAAAAACTTATTGATAATTCAACACAATATATGCTTTATAATTCCAATATATAGTGGCATATTGAAGTATTAAAGTACATATATTAAAAAAGAAAGGCTATTTTGGGTTCAGATGGATATATAGTAAAGGACGGATGCATGGGATTTGATTTGTCATAAATCTAATTTGCAAGGGATAAATTGTTCAAATTGAAATTGTAGGGCTTAAACTCACACCTATATCAAAGGATATTTGTTATATTTTCCCTAATCTATAAAATCTTGTAAACTTATATATCGACTATCTGATTAGTTACTTAATTAATTGGATCAAATCTTTTACATCAATTATTATAATTTAAATTTCCTTTCCACAATTTCATATGTCTAAGCATTTTTGCCTTTGAAGGGTTTAGGCGGCGGGAATTGTAGGCATACACTCAAGACCAATTAAGTTATAGTCTGACCCAACTCCATCACGACATCAGTAGTTTCCAAAGCAACTAATACTAATCCAGCTTGTGTGAGTGATTTTCTATTGTGGATAGTCGAACTTACACCTTATTACATGCCCAACCTCATGAAAATTTATTGGAAAGTAATTTAAATGTGTTGCTCATATGCTATAATTGGTGAAATGGCTGAATAGAAACAGGTTTTTCCTTCCACTTATCCATCACAAGAGGCCATTTCATGGTGTATAGTATATATGTTTAATCATTGAATTTCCTTGTTTATAATCATCCAAAGATTGACAAAGTAAGAGGAAAAAAGGAAGAAAAACAAAAGAAAAGAAAAAAAAAATTACTTATATATATGCTCAATGAGAAGAACTAATTCATTTTAATAGAAATTAAGACCTTGAAGTGGCATGGTGTGATTAGTGAAGGCATATAATCGGGCTACAATTAAAAGAATATGATCCTCTTCATTTCATGGTTAGGATGAAATAAGAAAAGTGCATATATCTGTACGTGGTTTTTTTGCAACCAATTATTCTTTTTGAAACATGCCATGCCTTGGCTTTATCCATCTCCTTGCCCCTTATCTCAGGTTTTCATATTGTTTCTTTGCCCATATACATGTCATAAATTCTTCTAATATTGCTACGAAAATGAACCAAGAAATTAATCAAACTAATAAGAGTAGAAGGTTGTTAATAATATGCCCCAATTGCACCTAAAATTAGTATAACCAAATAACCTAAAACAAACTCCTATTTATTAACCTAACCAAATATTATATCCATCGGGAAATATGCTATTCAGTACACAAACTACTATACAACTACGATACAATCGAGATGACGTAACAGTGAAAATTAATCATTTAACTGTCATGTCATTCCAATTATATAACTATCTAATAAATAGCATTTTTCGTATCAAAAGAACGAGAAAAAATGCGACAGAAATAGCAACATATATAAGAAATGCTTATCTAGATTTCATATGAAGCTCTTGCACACCACGTATGCCAACTTTTGGTACATCCATGAGTACTGGAACAACAAATTAAACCACGAAAACAACAACATCTAAATCTAGGTAGCAACATGCTAAATTATTTCATTTATTTTCTAAGGGATCGAGCAAGAAAACAAGCAAGCAAAAGGAGTACTCGAACTTGTCATCATGCTGGAGCTAGAGCTGCAAAACACTTTCGAACCTTGAAAATGTGAAAATGCCAAAGGATTGAATTGCCCTGTTGGAGAAACCGGCCACCGGAGAAAGGATGAAGGACTTCCGACCACCCTAATTTCTCCCATAATATCATCAAACCATCAGTACTAGCTTATATATACTTCTCTCCGCCCACAGCCACCTCCCGGCCACCGCAACATGGCGGCCGAAGGTGGCACTAGTTGCAAGAGAAATTGACTAGCAATTCATGCAAAGAATACCGATAAATGTGCAGGCCATGAATGAGATGATCATGAGAGAGGCCTTTAAAAAGGAGAGAGTCTAGCTAGAGTGAGTGCAGAATTTGGATTTCTTCTCCTATGGGTTTGTAATGGCCGCATCTTCCAAGGGATATGCGGCGACCACCACCTACTGCTCCACATTTGATGACCGCATGCTTTTTGGGTTCTGTCCATCTTATTCTTTTCCCATTTTTCTTGCCTGCTTTTACTATTGTTATATATAACCAAATAATATAAAATGAGTCTCATTTGCTACATTGATTTGCATTAAGTTCCATGTGATATGCAAAAATAATAAATAGGTCCATGTACAAAACTTCTGTCTAATTTTTTTTTAGAAACCATCAAATAACAAACATGTATATATGTGTCATAAGTTGATTAATTCTGCCGTAGCATTTGATCATTTGATGGTTTCTATAAAAAAATATAAAAATAAAAAAATAAAAAATAAAAAATGATAGAATTCATTATATTTTTTATCATCTCCATAGTAAATGAATGAATTCACCATTGAATTTGTATGGGATCCACATAAGTCTACAAATCTAATAGTTAATATATCGAATTTGTAAGATAAGATGGAAAAATGATAGAGAAAATATTGACATGATTCTTCTCCCATCTTCTCAGGAATAATGATATAAGGAGGACCAGAGTCATCCTAAATGAAATGTAGCATTTAAAATTACCATTGAATTTAAGATGATCATTATTAAATTTAAATTTATTAGTGATTTTAAATGTCATATCACATTAATTAGGAAGACTCTAGTCCTTCATATATCATTACTCTCTTCCTACTTTTCAAAATTACCATTAAATCTGCAGTGTCATATTGGTCCCACAAATCTAATGATACGTGATTTTGAAAAGTGAAAAGAAGAAAGAAGAACTAAAAAGAATGTATACCACATCTCATAAAAATTAGACGAAAGTTAGGTACAAAAACTATTTGTTGTTTTCTTATTGCAGATTAGTATAATCACGTTGACTTATTTTGTAATTCTTTTTTTTTATATATATATAATTCCATTCTAATTATAGAACTCACGCGCGCAACGCACCTGGTGGGTCAAGTTAAGCAGACTTGCATGATAACAATTCCGTATCGGTCGCTAGTGCGTGCAAAATGGTCTCACTTTGTCTTCTGCTCTCTGCTTTTTTCCTTGTCGCCATTAAATCTTAAACAAAAGCATGGATGTCGTTCATGTTGTAATAAAAAAATGGGTTTTGAGAAGAAGATTCACCCCACGTTCTAATCAGCGATGTAATGCATTTGACAAATTAGAAGAACAAGCATTGGATATTTTTGCGATGCCACGTGAAAGTCACCAAACAAGACATGTTTTGTACGGATTTAGGTAAGGGCACTAGGAGTTGTTTGGGAAAAAAAAATGGATTATATACCTAATTGTAATCATTTGGGACTCCATATAATTAGGTCATGGGTACGTGGAGCCACACAGTACATTTGTGGTGTTGCCAATTACGTACAATCTATGGTTCAACTTATCAAAGCATATTTGGTAGATAATATTCTGATGCTTTGAGTAAAGGTGATTTTCTAATAACTTGGAGGGGAGCAAAAGACCTAAAAAGTAAAAGAGAGATCAGCTTTCATAGAAAGGAGATTGTTTGTGGTTGCTAGTATTCTTATTTCAACTTAGCTTTAATTGCATATGGGTGGCATATGGGTGTTTGCTTTGAGTTATATTATCACCCACTGAAATTTGGAGCACTTTTAGATTACAGTAAGTAGTACGTTTTGTTTGTTATTTTTATTGGCTAATTCAATGCTCAAACTTTGTATTTTTCCATCGTTTGATGATTCGGTTGCATGCGCGTACGGAGTGGTTCGAACGGCTAGCCTCAATACTATTTTCAAAGAGCCTCGTTCGTTGGAGAGGGTCAGAGAACTGTAGTTGACCATCCTTAAAGTTCATCGATTCTAGATATAGACATTTAACGTCTCTTGATGTGCTTTTCATAACAGTCTAATAAACACCGTGCAATATGGATGGCTTCAAGTTTCAATTCCTCGAAACAAAAATGTATGCAAATTCTCACAATAGGAAAAAAATTCGCTTATAGGAACTTTAAGATGTATCGGGTTTTGAAAAAGGCAAGGAGAAGGATGATGAGTAATGCACATCACCATTTTATTCTTTTTTTGTTTGTTATTTTCTCACATTTTTCAAGTGTGCTTTCAAGGCAGTTTCGATTATAACTATCTTCAAATTTGAAGGCATGAAAGCTAGTAGGGAGTGAAGTGGGATCAGGAGAAAAATAGGTAGGATTATCGCCATGCACTTCGATTATTATGATGATAATCAATTGCATCATCATTAACATAAATTTTCTAATATATTTTATATCCATCAGATATTAGCTCATACTCTATAAATTCTCTTATTTGGACGTTAAATAGAAAAATTATTTACTCAGATTAATACTTTAATCAATTTTTCAATTGAATAGCACGAATAGTTGTACATTTATTTAATCTTAAAAGAATTATTTAAGAATTGTAGTCTTTGGAAATACAATAATATTCTAGTTAAATAACTTTTCGTTTAAGTAATGTCATTGGCTAGGATCATAAAGTCTTACAAGAGTTTTTTATGCAATTACTATGCGGCTCCTTGCAAAAGTCATGTATATTGAAAAAAGTAATGTGAAACTATAAGTGAAGAGTTATCATCTAATATTCACAACATATTAGATCATAGGATATTTGACCTCCTTAAACTAACATTTCCTTTCAATTGCCACCTGTTTAACACTAAAATGGACAGAAAGTTGTGCACACGACTTACAGGTGCAAATTTTATACTTAAAATGTCCAATTTATCCTCTAACCAAAGAATTTTTATTTATTATTTTTTTTTTTTTTTTGACAAAAACAAAAAAATGATGTTAAGGGAATGGTTGGTCCACCCCCATAGGCTATGAGGATGATTCAGCCACCCAAATCATTTTCTAAGGGTAGTTCAATTTTTTTTGGGAGTGATCGAAGTACCATCATAACTTGAAATTAAAGATAGTTCAACCACTCCCTTAGGAATTAACTTTAGTAGCGCCGGAAGCACCTTGTCAATTGGAGGGAATAGTCTCACTCTATAGTTTTTTTCTTTTTATTAAAAAAAAAAAAAAATTAGATTTTTATTTTTTATTATTAGAATGTCAAATATAACATTCTTATCCGGACCCTTGTGTCCTGAGCGGCAATATTGAGATGTGCAGGAGCTTGCATGGCGTGCCCCCTCGCTCCCATTGGGTCACTACTTACTACGGAGGCCATGTATGTATTTTCACATATATTTTCAGGAAAAAAAAAAACACTTAGAACAATAAAACAAACATTTCGAATTAATTTTTTATTTTAATATAACCTAACCGTTTTTAAAATTCCAGTGTGGGGGGTGTGTAAGGCTCCGCCGCTGCTGGCATTGGCAAGCAAACATCCAGACAGCATTGAATGAAACTTATCAAGAGATTATGAGTTATTAATTAAGGATTAAATAAACCTAATTGGCGACTGCGACGTAGGGTTTTTTTTTTTGGGCTATTTTAGCCAATGGTACTAGAGGGAGATATTCTAATGGATCTATATATATGAAATAAACATGACCTTTTGACTTAATTGTATCCAATAAGCAATCAAGATCCAAATTATAACATAGATTACAAGTTCAAAACTGCTTTTTCCATGATTTGGCCTTTAGATTCTTTGTTGGGTATGTTAAGATTTGAATAGAGGGGTGATGATGTTTCATTAAAACATAATTACTAATTAAACTTAATAGGAGCATATTCCAAAAGAGTAATGGTATATATCATACCACTATTTGCTATCCTCATATGGGGTACTGTTCACCTACTACTGGATTTTATTTTATTTTTTTAACAAGAACTGATCTGAAGATGGATTGACAGTGTCATGTCAGTATAGTAGGATAGTGGTATAATATATTGCATTGAATATTATTTTTTATTCTTTTTTTATTATATTATTTCAAGCACCCAAAAATTGTTCACAAAGCACCATTACCTGAAAAATCCATACAAAAATCATTACCCGAAAATGGCCACAAAAATCCTCCTCTCCTCTCTCCTCTACAATTCGGTCACCAACAACAATTTCCAGCTACCAACAACAACCATGCACCAATAGGAAAGATACCTAAAATTTTCACCACCCATTATCAATCATGGCCAATGACCAACATAGCAAACCCACTGAAAACTTTCAACAAAAGTCGCATTTAGTGCAGTTCAAGAGGCCAATAGAGGGTCATTTAGATTTGCTTGACAGATTGAGTTATTTATTTGACCAATTCTCGACTGTTTTTATGAAACTTCTGTCACTTTTGTCGTATGTTTTTTTTGTAATTTCCATTTCCCCTCTCCTCACATTGAATAAAAAAAGAAAAAAGAAGGCCAACAGAGAAAAAACCACAACAATACAAAAATCTCATCCTATTTGTTGATAATGGCTCAAATTGTCAACAAGTGTGAAGATAATTCCTGAAAAATATCAAAATTCAAGTTGGTAGGCTCAAGTCTTATTTATCTATAAGAAGATAAGGCTAGTTTTAAAAGGAGTCCAAGAACAACGTGGAATGGGATTTTCTAGAGAAAACGTGTGTGAGTAAACATGTGGGCCGCAATGTTTATCTTCCTCATGGAAAAGACTTTGTATTCATAATGGTTTCATTTTCCCAACAGCAATTGGATTAAAATTGTTCTCCTATTTTTCGTGATTAAGCCTCTATAAATTGGATTAAAATTGTTCTCCTATTATGATCGATCAGATGTTTGATCGAACGATTGATCCTATCGCGATCAATTAAACTAATTCATTAGGATCGATCGGATGTTTGATCGATCATTTAATCATATCATGATCAATCGAACTAATTCATTATGATCGATCGGATGTTTGATCGAACATTTGATCCCATTACGATCGATCAGACTAATATGTAATAGTATCGATTGAAATTGATTTTATCAGATGTTTGATTGAACCTTCAATCATGTCAAGTTTTATTGATTGTATCCCGATCAATTTAAGTAATGCACTAATATAATATAAAATGCTTAGAGTTCAATTCAATGTTCGATCGAACATTTAATTTGTTTGAATTTTGTTCGATCATTTGATCTTATCACGATCAATCGAACGAATGCACTAGGTAGGACCAATCGGATGTCTGATCAAACATTCAATTTCAATTGTTTCAATCATTTGATCTTATCACGATCAATAGAACTAATTCATTATGATTGATCGGATATTCGATCAAACCTTCAATTTCAATTGTTTCAAGTTTGATCGATCATTTGATCATATCATAATCGAAGTTGTTGTACATTATGCAATAAAA
>NC_081550.1:7087830-7112169 GCF_901000735.1 Corylus avellana
TAGTCCAAATGAAAACTTTATCCTCCAAATGTAACTCCTAACCAAATGGCAAATATATACAAATTAAAATCTTTCTTTAGGAGGATGGAATTGAAATAGAAGAATTTTTCCATTTTTTTTTTAATATATATATATATATATATTGAAACAACTGTACATATGGAATAAGTGAAAGGGAGAGCTTTTATTTTACGGTTAAAATGTTATT
Source organism: Corylus avellana (assembly GCF_901000735.1). Classification (NCBI taxonomy): domain Eukaryota; kingdom Viridiplantae; phylum Streptophyta; class Magnoliopsida; order Fagales; family Betulaceae; genus Corylus; species Corylus avellana. The sequence continues at coordinate 7,088,039 of NC_081550.1, forward strand.
TTGTTATATTTAACGGTGCATATTGTGTCACTTTATTTGAAAATTTTAAATAATGCAGTGATATATACACAATTTTAGTAGACGCTATTGGGCAGCAATTTTATTTTATTTTATTTTATTTTTTCTACCTAATCATTAGGGTCCACTAAAGTCGACCCTAATGCTTAAGTATTGAAAGTGGACGCTAATAATGGGTCTTCAACGTCCACTTTTAGTCGACCCTATTGGTCAACAATTTTATTTATTTATTTATTTATTTTTCTACCTAATGCTTAAATATTAGCATCCACTTTCAAAGTGGACGCTAATAATGGGTCTTCAGCGTCCACTTTTAGTCGACCCTATTGGTCAGCAATTTTATTTTATTTTTTTAATTTTTCTACCTAATCTTTAGGGTCTACTAAAGTCGACCCTAATGCTTAAGTAAAGCGTCAACTTTCAAAGTGGACGCTAATAATGGGTCTTCAGCATCCACTTTTAGTCGACCCTATTGGTTAGCAATTTTTTTTTTTTTTTTTAATTTTTCTACCTAATCTTTAGGGTCCACTAGAGTCGACCCTAATGCTTAATTATTAGCGTCGACTTTGAAAGTGGACGCTATTGAGCCTTTTTTAAAAAAAAAAAAAAAATTTGCCAGCTTTTAGCGTCCACTTATTGGTACACTATCAGGGTCGACTATTGTCGACGCTAAAAGTTTTTTTTTGGCCGCTTATATTTTTCCCGCCCCTTGAATAATTCCCACGTATATATTAGGGTCGACTTATTAGCGTCCACTGTAAAGTGGACGCTAATATTCAACCTTTCGACCCATTATTAGCATCCACTTTGATGTGGACGCTAATACTTAACTATTAGGGGCGACTTTCAAAAGTCGCCCCTAATAGTTGAGTATTAGGGGCAACTTTATAGTCACCCCTAATAAGTTGCCCCTGATGAGTAAATTTCTTATAGTGCCAAATTAGTGAGAGCACTTTGTGGCATTTACAAAGTGTAGAGATTTTTTTCTTTATTGGGTATTTGAGAGGGATAGTTGAGTGGGGTGTACAAGGGGTTAAGGCTTGTGTTTGAGATATTAAACATGAGCGGTTCAGGCTTGTACCATTGTACTCAATATTTCTCAATAGTAAAGAAGGAAACCGGTTCATGCTCCGTGGATGTAGGCATATTGTCGAACTACGTAAACTCTTTGTGTATGTGTGTGATTGGTGTGTGTTCTTGTGTATTTTCTTTTCAAACTTGTCTTTCACATAAAGGTCTGATGGGAAATTAGTTGCCAATTAATTATCAATTTTTCAACACTATTTGGCCGAAAATCCAAATACACCCACAGCATTTAACTTAAAATTTCCACAAAAACCATTACCCACTCTGTAAAGCTCAAGGCAATAGAAAAGAAAAACAACCTAAAATCTTCCCTAATTAACTACCTTTATGGGTCAAGACAAAGAAATCAAAAGGAAGAAAAATATTCAGACTATAAACTTTACCAAAACAATGTAGTTTTGTTTATTTATGATCAAATACTGAGAACACTACACATGGTAATTTAAAATTGGTGTGAAAGACTGAAAGTAGAGAAACACATATGGAAGGCTTGCTGAGTTGCTTGTGAAAGTGAAAGGAGAGAAAGAAAGGAAAGAACTTGTATAGTTTGCTGTAGCAAAATATTTATTTTAGATGATTGGAAGATATATAATCTGTTGGAACTGAAAAAGGCTTCATCTTAGTTATAATATGGTGGATATGGAGGATCTGTTGGAGATGCTTATAAGTGTGTGTATTCATGCTCGTTTACAGAGGGTCAGAGAATTGTAGTTGACCATCCTCAGAGCTCATCGATTCTAGATATAGACATTTAAAGTCTTTTGATGTGCTTTTCATCACAGTCTAATAAACAGTTAAACACGGTGCAATACGGATGCCTTCAAGTTTCAATTCCTAGATACACAAATGTATGCAAATTCCCACAATAGGACCAAGTTGGCTTATATGAATCTTAAGATATATTGGGTTTTCAATGAGGCAAGGAAAAAGAAAACGAGAAATACACCACTCCAACTGAATTTTCTGTTATTTTTTCACATTTTTCAAGTGTGCTTTCAAGGCAGTTATCGCCATGCCCTTCGATTATTATGAGGTTAATCAATTGCATCATCATTAACATAAATTTTCTAATACATTTCATAGCCATCCGATATTAGCTCCTACTCTATAAATTCTCTTATTTGTATGTACGTTAAATAGAAAAATTATTTACTCAAATTAATATTTTAATTAATCACTTTCGCAATTGAATAACACAAATAGTTGTACATTTATTTAAGGATAAAGTTCACTTAACCTCCTCAAACTACCACTTTAATGACAATCTACTCCCTAAACTATCAATTATGACAATTTACCCGTTAAACTACCAAAACAATGACAATGTAACCCTCAATGCTAACAAAATGACGAAATTACCACTATAAAATTTTCAATAAGACAAAAATACCCTTAAATTTTTGAAAAAATAAATAAATTTTTGTATTTTTGTATCTATTTTAGTAGGGTAGTTTTGTCATTTTGTTAAAATTGAGGGTACATTGTCATTGTTTTGGTAGTTTAGAGAGTAAATTGACGCAATTGATAGTTATGGGGGTAGATTGTCATTGACGTAATAGTTTGAGGGGATTAAGTGGACTTTACCCATTATTTAATCTTAAAAGAATTATTTAATAATTGTAGCCTTTGCAAATACGATAATATTCTTGTTAAATAACTTTTTCGTTTAAGTAATGTCTTTGGCTAGGACCATAAAGTATTACAATAGTTTTTTTATGAAATTAATATGTGGCTCCTTGCAAAAGTCAAGTATATTGAAAAAAGTAACGTGAAACTATAAGCGAAGAGGTACCGTCTAATATTCACAACATATTAGATCATAGGATATTTGACCTCCTTAAACTAACATTAATTTCCTTTCAATTGCCACCATCCATTAGTGTTTAACACTAAAATGGACAGAAATTTGTGCACATGACTTACACGTGCAAATTTTATACTTGAAATGTCCAATTTATCCTCTGACCAAAGAATTTTTTTTAAAAAAAAAAAAAAAAAAATTGGGGTTGAGGGAATGGTTGGTCCACCCCCAAAGGTTATAGGGATGATTTAGCCACCCCAAGATCATTTTCTCTAAGGGTAGTTCAGTCATTTTTTTGAAGTAACCTTACTACCATCTTAGCATGAAATTAAAGGTGGTTCAACCACTCCATTAGGAATTAACTCCAGTCGTGCCGGAAGCACCTTGTCAATTGGAGGGAATAGTCTCTCTCTCTCTCTCTCTCTCTCTATATATATATATATTTTACACAAAAATTGTTGTATTTTTATTTTTTATTATTAGAAGGTTAAATATGACATTCTAATCCAAAAATCGAGATATTTTGGGTGTTGCAAATAATAATTTACATGTATCATGTGCAAATTTTCATTTATTTTAACATAAAATAATAGATGAAGAGGGTTAAGTGTCACAAATAATTTTTTGGGGTATATGCAAAATTAAAAACTTATTGATAATTCAACACATGTGTTGAATTCCAATATATAGTGGCATATTAAAGTATTAAAGTACGTATATTAAAAAAGAAAGGCTACTTTGGGATCAGATGGATATATATAGTAAAGGACGGATGCATGGGATTTGATTTGTCATAAATCTAATTTGCAAGGGATAAATTGTTCAAATTGAAAGTGTAGGGCTTAAACTCACAGCTATATCAAAGGATATTTGTAATATTTTCCCTAATCTATAAAATCTTGTAAACTTATATAACGACTATCTGATTAGTTGCTTAATTAATTAGATCAAATATTCAACATCAATTATTATAATTTAAACTTCTTTTCCACAAGTTCGTATGTCGAAGCATTTTTGCTTTGGAAGGGTTTAGACGGCAGGAACTGTAGGCATACACTCAAGACCAATTAAGTCATAGTCTGATCCAACTCCACCACAACATCAGTGGTTCCCAAGGCAACTAATACTAATCAAGCTTGTATAAGTGATTTTTTATTACGAAGAATCGAACTCACGCCCTATTACATGCCCCACCTCATGAAAATTTATTGGAACGTAATTTAAATGTGTTGCTCATATACTATAATTGGTGAAATGGCTGAATAGAAACGGGCTTTTCCTTCCACTTATCCATCACAAGAGGCCATTTCATGGTGTATAGTATGTTTAATCATTGAATTTCCTTGTTTATAATCATCCAAAGATTGACAAAGTAAGAGGAAAAAAGGAAGAAAAACAAAAGAAAAGAAAAAAGAATTTACTTATATATATGTTCAAAGAGAAGAACTTATTCATTTTAATCGAAATTAAGACCTTGAAGTGGCATGGTGTGATTAGTGAAGGCATATAATCGAGCTACAATTAAAAGAATATGATCCTCTTCATTTCATGGTTAGGATGAAATAAGAAAAGTGCATATTTCCATACATGGTTTTTTTGCAACCAATTATTCTTTTTGAAACATGCCATGCCTTGGCTTTATCCATCTCCTTGCCCCTTATCTCAGGTTTTCATATTTTTCTTTGCCCATATACATGTCATAAATTCTTCTAATATTGCTATGAAAATGAACCAAGAAATCAAACTAATAAGAGTAGAAGGTTGATAATAATATGCCCCAATTGCACCTAAAATTAATACAACCAAATAACCTAAAACAAACTCCTTTTTATTAACCTAACCAAACATTATATCTATCGGGAAATATGCTATTCATTAGACAAACTGCTATATAACTACGATACAATCAAGATGATGTAACAGTGAAAATTAGTCCATTCACTATCATGTCATTCCAATTATATAACAGTCTAATAAATAGCAATTCTTGTATCAAAAGAGCGAGAAAAAATGCAATAGAAATAGCAACATATATAAGAAATGCTTATCTAGATTTCAAATGAAGCTCTTGCACACCATGTATGCCAACTTTTGGTACATCCATGAGTACTGGAACAACAAATTAAACCACAAAAACAAAAACAAAAAAAAACAAAAACAACAACATCTAAATCTAGGTAGCAACATGCTAAATTATTTCATTTATTTTCTAAGGGATCGAGCAAGAAAACAAGCAAGCAAAAGGAGTACTCGAACTTGTCATCATGCTGGAGCTAGAGCTGCAAAACACTTTCGAACCTTGAAAATGTGAAAATGCCAAAGGATTGAATTGCCCTGTCGGAGAAACCGCCCACCGGAGAAAGGCTGAAGGACATCCGACCACCCCAATTTCTCCCATAATATCATCAAACCATCAGTACTAGCTTATATATACTTCTCTCCGCCCGCAGCCACCTCCCAGCCACCGCAACATGGTGGCCGGAGGTGCAACTAGTTGCAAGAGAAATTGACTAGCAATTCATGCAAAGAATACCGATAAATGTGCAGGCCACGAATGAGATGATCATGAGAGAGGCCTTTAAAAAGGAGAGAGTCTAGCTAGAGTGAGTGCAGAATTTGGATTTCTTCTCCTATGGGTTTGTAATGGCCGCATCTTCCAAGGGATATGCGGCGACCACCACCTACTGCTCCACATTTGATGACCGCATGCTTTTTGGGTTCTGTCCATCTTATTCTTTTCCCATTTTTCTTGCCTGCTTTTACTATTGTTATATATAACCAAATAATATAAAATGAGTCTCATTTGCTACATTGATTTGCATTAAGTTCCATGTGATATGCAAAAATAATAAATAGGTCCATGTACAAAACTTCTGTCTAATTTTTTTTTAGAAACCATCAAATAACAAACATGTATATATGTGTCATAAGTTGATTAATTCTGCCGTAGCATTTGATCATTTGATGGTTTCTATAAAAAAATATAAAAATAAAAAAATAAAAAATAAAAAATGATAGAATTCATTATATTTTTTATCATCTCCATAGTAAATGAATGAATTCACCATTGAATTTGTATGGGATCCACATAAGTCTACAAATCTAATAGTTAATATATCGAATTTGTAAGATAAGATGGAAAAATGATAGAGAAAATATTGACATGATTCTTCTCCCATCTTCTCAGGAATAATGATATAAGGAGGACCAGAGTCATCCTAAATGAAATGTAGCATTTAAAATTACCATTGAATTTAAGATGATCATTATTAAATTTAAATTTATTAGTGATTTTAAATGTCATATCACATTAATTAGGAAGACTCTAGTCCTTCATATATCATTACTCTCTTCCTACTTTTCAAAATTACCATTAAATCTGCAGTGTCATATTGGTCCCACAAATCTAATGATACGTGATTTTGAAAAGTGAAAAGAAGAAAGAAGAACTAAAAAGAATGTATACCACATCTCATAAAAATTAGACGAAAGTTAGGTACAAAAACTATTTGTTGTTTTCTTATTGCAGATTAGTATAATCACGTTGACTTATTTTGTAATTCTTTTTTTTTATATATATATAATTCCATTCTAATTATAGAACTCACGCGCGCAACGCACCTGGTGGGTCAAGTTAAGCAGACTTGCATGATAACAATTCCGTATCGGTCGCTAGTGCGTGCAAAATGGTCTCACTTTGTCTTCTGCTCTCTGCTTTTTTCCTTGTCGCCATTAAATCTTAAACAAAAGCATGGATGTCGTTCATGTTGTAATAAAAAAATGGGTTTTGAGAAGAAGATTCACCCCACGTTCTAATCAGCGATGTAATGCATTTGACAAATTAGAAGAACAAGCATTGGATATTTTTGCGATGCCACGTGAAAGTCACCAAACAAGACATGTTTTGTACGGATTTAGGTAAGGGCACTAGGAGTTGTTTGGGAAAAAAAAATGGATTATATACCTAATTGTAATCATTTGGGACTCCATATAATTAGGTCATGGGTACGTGGAGCCACACAGTACATTTGTGGTGTTGCCAATTACGTACAATCTATGGTTCAACTTATCAAAGCATATTTGGTAGATAATATTCTGATGCTTTGAGTAAAGGTGATTTTCTAATAACTTGGAGGGGAGCAAAAGACCTAAAAAGTAAAAGAGAGATCAGCTTTCATAGAAAGGAGATTGTTTGTGGTTGCTAGTATTCTTATTTCAACTTAGCTTTAATTGCATATGGGTGGCATATGGGTGTTTGCTTTGAGTTATATTATCACCCACTGAAATTTGGAGCACTTTTAGATTACAGGAAGTGGTATGTTTTGTTTGTTATTTTTTATTGGCTAATTCGGTGTGCAAACATTGTATTTTTCCATCGTTTGATGATTCAGTTGCATGCACATACGGAGTGGTTCGAACGGCTAGCCTCAATACTATTTTCAGAGTCTCATTCGTTGGAGTGTTCGCTAGGCGTCCGAATGGTTGAAGTTTAAAGGAGAGGCATTGTGCTCCGTTCACAAGTTCGTTCGAACGGATGCAGCCCATAGTAAAACTTGAAAACTTCGTTCCCTAAGCGTTTGCTGGGCCATCCAAACGGGAGATGCACATAGTAGATCTAGAGAGCTCCATTCGCAAGGTCGTTGACTATTGGTTGAGGCGAAGCATGACAAGAAGATTTTTAACCTAGATGTGTCCGAACGAGAATCAAGACCATCCAAACGGAAGTGTGTACTTGCCGTTGTAGGGTTTCCAATTTAGCTTAGACTTCTATAACACCCTAGGTCCGTCCAAACAATGGCACACAGCGTCCAAACGCCACCACCCTAGAATTTCCAAATTAAGGCTTTCCAATTCAGCAAAAAAAAAACTAATTCTTATTTGCCTATATATATGGCTCTTCAAAGCACGAATTTTATAAGCAACTAAGGGGGCAAATTATAAATTGTGCTAAGAGAGAATTTTAAGGATTCATAGTGTTAGAGTTATTTTCTCTTAAAGTATTGCTATGATTTTAGAAGTTCTTCATTGACAATCAACAAGTATGTCAGAAGATCTAGCATGAGAAATCAATAGAAGAAGTTTTGAAAGATTTCGGGGAACTACCGAGGTAGAAGATAAAAATGGTCGCTTGTCTAGACAAGTCATTTTCCCTTTTGTTTTTGTCTTTCATCAAAAAAATTTATGATGTTTCTCTAGTTGTTTGTTTCATTATGCTTATACAGTTAAAGGACAAAAATGTAGAAAAGATGAAAAAGAAAAAAAAAATGTTCTTGACCCCTTAAAAATAATTTAAAAAATATCGCTTCCCCTGAAATTGAAAAACAAAAACAAAAACAAAACAAAACAAATAAATAAATAAATAAAATTCCTTGACATCCCAAGAAAATGGTTAAAAGTTCCCTCTAATTCCCACAAAAAAGCTGAAAAAACCTTGCAATTCCTCCAAAATGGGGGGAAAAAACTTAAGAAAAAATACATAATTTGTTAAACGAATTATTTTTTGTAATCATTAAAATATTTTGTTAAACCCCCAAAAGATGACGTGCTAGCTATACCTTTAGCCTCATAGCACCCCATCTCCAATAAATTAGCTAAAACACCAAATTCTTTAAAACTTCAGCTAATAACGACCCAAAATATTCTGTAATTGATAATTATATCATCATCCTTCAGATCCCACATGCATTTGTCTACAATCGTTGCCCAAATCTAGACAACCATTAATGTACCTTCTCTCATTGTCTCTCACACATATATTGTTACTTCGGCTATGTGATCTCATCTTTCTCTATGTCCCTCTGCTTCTCCTCTCACCCATATACACCTTCATCTCCCTCTAAAGATTACAGAGATCTCTCATCTTTGCTCCGTACGTAGTAAATTTCATTCCTCCAATTCCAACTTCTATATATCCTCACTAAAGATAAGCCTTTTCTCGGGTTAAAGCCTGTTTTGTTTCACTTATTGTGCGTGGTGATAGTTTATATTGATGTTTATATGATGTGATTTATTAAGGGTTTCATGCTACATGTACTTTTCTGGATGAGACATGGAACATATGTATGTCGTGACAACTACTTACATACAGAGGCGGAATTAGCATTTAGAGTTTGTTGGGGGAGGGGGGGGGAGGCAAAATTAAAAAAAAAGAAAAATTGTGGGAAACATGGCCCCTTGGGGGGGCTGGGGTCCCCCCAAGGGGCTATGTAGTTCCGCCCCTGGTTACATATGATGATTTAATGGTTTCTTGCTTGAGTATGCCTATATACTTGTGTTTCACTTATAGTGGAATACCAAATATGCGCACGTGGGAGTTATATGATGTACACAGATGATAAGGCGTAGACGGGTTTGTATGTGTATGTTTCCAAGCGGGAGATTAGAATATGCATATACACTCACAACCAGATAGTATGCTTAAAAGGTTTTCATCAGCTGGGAAATGCTTTTATAAGTGCTTTAATTGTTACTGTAACCTAGTAGTAGAAATGGAAAGTCGGTTCATTGTGAAAAGTCAATGATTATTATACGTACTGAGTCTGTGAACTCATATATTCACCTATGTTATTGTGGTAATTAGGGCTGATAATTCGAGTTGGTGGGTCAAGTTCGGGTCGACCCGCTTGACCCACCAATCGTTAAGGGTCAAACCGAATACGATTTTTTTGACCCAAAAAGCGACTTGTTTAACTCGTTTGATCCAACCCAACACAACCCCTGTTACTCATTTCAATCCAAACACAACATGTTTGACATGTTTAACCCATTTCAACCTCTATTTTCATATAAAATATATATATATATTTCATAAACGGGTCAAGTGAGGTGGATTGTTTATGACCCGAACTTGTTTATGTCAAACCTTAACCCTCTAATTTTATATCGGGTTCACGGGTCATAGTCAAAATTGTCAGTCCTAGTGGTAACCCCATAATCGCATAAATCTTGTGGTTGCAAGTGTTGAGGGCACTACAAAAATTTCTATGTTTAGGGATGTGTAGCTTAGGTCGTTTTAACAAAACGACCCTATGTTGCATCATTTTGGAGTGAAAACAATGCCTCTCAAAGAGGCATTGTGTAAACAATGCCACGTCGTCACTATGATAATCTCTCAAGGATTGTTGTGGCCAAACCTTGAATGGAGAAATCATCAAGGAAAAGATTCTATGGGTTTAATTAAGTAACATTAATTAGTACCTTCGATATATGATGCTTGTCCTCTACTCTTCCCGTTTTTAAAAAATAAATCGAGAATATTTCAGTAGAGAAGATATAGCCATTTGGATATTTGCATTTTGGTAAACTTTTTCTGGCTCCTGCCGTAGATTCATTCACTGCCAGCGTAATGGGAAATGCATGCTCTCTCTCTCTCTCTCTCTCTCTCTCTATATATATATATATATATATATATATATATATATGTTATTGATCATCAGTGGATCTAACATCATCCAAAGTTTGAAGAAAAGAACAATACTCGACATGAATAGCTGTCGAAAAGAACATATATCCAAAGTTTTAGATATCTTGAGTTGCATGCAAGAAAACAAAAAGATAAAGGCAAAAAGCATTCTCTATATTACTTCACATCAATAGAGATTACCAAGCCCCCTTCACACACCACAACAGAACAACTCTTCCCAATGCAGAATCAACCGCCAGTTCCTGCCGGCCGGTCAGGACACTCGAAGCTTCTCCGATGCATTGCTGTAGTCTTGCTAACCCTAATCGTCTTGGTGGGCCTAGCCGTGCTCATCATATGGCTATCTGTCCGGCCGAGACGACTTGTTTACACCGTCGAAGATGGCTCGATCCGTAATTTCAACCTGAACAACAACCACCTCAACGCCTCCTTCGATTTTGTAATAAGGTCGTACAATCCCAACTCTAAAGTCTCTGTATTCTACGACTCAATCGAAGTGTCAACGTTGTACGAGGATAAAACGGTGGCGTACAAAGTTGTCGATCCTTTCTTTCAATCCCATCGAAATGTGACTCGTTTGGAGCTGAAGCTCGCAGCTCAATATGTGGCACTGGTGGGGTCGACCGCCCGGGATCTGCGGCTGGAGAAGTCGACGGGGGACATTGAGTTGACCGTTTTGCTCAAGGCAAAGATACGGTTTAAGTTAGGGACGTGGAAGTCTAAACATCGTACTTTGAGGGTTTGGTGTTCTCCTGTGTTGGTGCATCTCAGTGGCTACAAGAAGTTTGAGAGAACATACTGTGACCCAGAACTTTGACCAGCATATATATATTGGCGGTTACTGTGATTTTAACTTTTCTCTCTTCGTTTCGGAATTTGTTTTTCCAAGAATATTGCCATGTACTCAAACCCCTGATTTTTTTTTTTTTTTTTTTTATTATGGATTCTTGTGTGATCATTGTTGCATATTTGCATTAAAATGGTTTGATTGTACTACATTTTCCATTTTTTTATAAACTTTTTGGCAGCCGAGTGTCTTACTTTCTTTTATGGCAGTGATGGGATTGTTAATTTGTACTAGCTACTAATACCATTCTCTGTCTTAATTATTTGCAAAAAAAATGCAAAATTAGTTTACGAGGTTTATTTGATTTGTAATTAGTTTTTTGTGGTATTAAAATAAATTAAGAGGTCTTTGAGGTAAGCACAAATAAACAATTTAGTCCCTATAGCTAATTTTCATCCACTAACTTAATAGATTCCAATAGCGTGAAACGTTAGAGCTAATAAAGTTGTGATACATGTCATATTTAAGTAAGTGTCACGCTAACAGAATCTGTTAAATTAGTAGGCAAAATTTGATTGTAGAGAATATATTATTTTTTTGACATATCTCATGGACCGTTAAGTTTATTTTGATACCAAAAAATAATAATTGTAAACCACTGGAACTAATTTTATATTCTTCCCGTGTCACGCCAAGCATAATTGTTATATTATTTCTCTCATTTCTCTTAATCATCAACCCACTTCCCGATTGAATCCAAAACTCGAAGCAATTTATTAAAAAGCAACAAATCCTCAGCCATCAGCATAGGTTTGCTACTGCCCACCATTGAAATGCTGGAGATTGCAACAACAGCCTTCTCTTTGATCTCCATGGAACTGGAATCAAGCAGAAGAACGAGCACGAGGACCACTCCTTGTGCCACAGAGATCATCATGTTCTTATCGTCAATCCGCTTTGAGAAGCATCGGCAACGAGTCCATCGCCGAGCTCTTTTTCGACTCGGCAGTCCCAATCTACATACAATCGAGGTTATCACATTCCTCGACTTGGCTCTCACGGCCTCTCTTCGAAGAGGATGAGCTCGTGCCCGGAAATTTAACCATTTAATTATAAATAATTAATAACATTTTAGAAATATGATTATAAAGTCTTCTTAAAATTAAACCTAAAACTGAAAGTGACTGCTTTAGGGCTTTTCAATATAAAAACCAATTGAGAGGGAAAAAGGAGAGAAAAGAAAAAGGCAACTTGTAATAGGGGCTTGGTATGCCTTGGAGGAAGAGCAATTCTACAAAAATTGATTTTTGTAGAATATGATAAACTATATATAATTTTCCTATCCAATCAAAATTAATTTTCTATGCTAATTAACATTAAGTGTTGTTTATTACATATTTTTTTATATCATAATTAAAATGTGCGATTATGTATACAATTAATATGGTGCATTGTCGTGGCGATAGATCCGGTGGTTTTGACGTTAGCCATGCATGACCCGTCAAAAAGTTTTAACGTGCCAAAACGCTAACGCGTCAAAACTATATAATATACTATATATATATATATATATATATATATATTATCTTATTTAAACTATTTTCATAAAATTTTATTTATTTAAATGTTATTAAAATAGTATTTACTCTATCATATATATATATATTTATTCTCTCCAATTAAAATTAATTAGAGAATAAATAAATAAACAAATTAATATTCTAGATGTATAGATATATAATTAAATGTATCAACTAACCGGCCGCATATATTGTGTTTGTCGAGTTCATATGAGTTTTGCAGGTCTTATAAAATAAATGCATCGAGTGTGTTTTATATATTTTTAGAAAAATAATATGTGTAGCTATCATATTAATATTAATAGACTGATCAATTTACGCATGCATACATATATACTAATGATAATAAACTATAATTTATACTAATGACAATAAATATTAATTTTTTATGCCAATTAACATTAAAAAGTTTTTGATGCCAATTAACAATAATTTTTTATGCCAATTTTTTATGCATATTTGTTTATATCAAAATTATTGTTAATTTTTTTTTTATTAAAAAAAGTTTTTTGACGTGTGGAATCGACACGTCAAAAGTTTTTGACGTGTGAAATTTACACGTCAAAACTTTTTGACGTGTCAAGTTGACACGTCAAAAGTTTTTGACGTGTCGATTCCACACGTCAAAAACTTTTGACGTGTGAATTTCACACGTCAAAAAACTTTTAACGTGTAAAAAAAGACACGTCAACAAAAATTTTTTTGACGTGCTTACTTAGACACGTCAAAAGTTTTTGACGTGGCAAACCTAAGTTACTGTTTGCCACGTCAAAAAACTCATGTTTTTTTGTAGTGCAAGAACAACCAAGGAGAATGTTTGAAACAAGAAAAATATACCAGAAACCATTTCTCATGTTAATAAGTTATTAACCTAAATTGGAAAGGAAAAAAAAAAACAGATTATTCATGAGCTGAATCTCTTAGATGGAACTGAAAAATGATATATGCTTTATCAGTTAAAAAGATTATTCATGAGCTGAATATAATTTATATTCAGCCATGATTCTCTGAACTAATAAACAATTTTTTTTTTTCTAAATTAATAAACCATATATTGGTTAATCCTCTATAGATTGAGTAGTATTAAGCTATTCATAAATAAACTTAGTAACTTATTCATTTATATAACATTTACATTTATTAACAATTTAAATATTACTAAATAAACTTAATAATGATGACCTCATAAAAAAAATAAACTTCGTAATTTTATGTGCGTTTGGGTTATATTGAATAAATGTTATATCCGAATGTAAGATTGTAAAGACACGGCAAAATCCAGCCAATTCAACCACCATTCAATTGCCTTTTATTTGCCAATGTGTTGATAGCAACTCACTGAAAATTACAATTATCAACGTGTAGTTTGAAAATCCATTGAATTTTTTGACTTCTTTTTATCGAGTAAGGGTTCGTTTGGGTTTGAGATTGAGATTTCGCAAGAAAATTTGCGTTTTTAAAAGAAGTTGCAAAACGTAAAGCGTTTGACATTGCGATTTAAAAAACACTTAATCTCAAATAATAATAAAAAAATGCTATTTTTATAAGCATACTAGAGGATGCTTATTTGAAAATGCGCGAATTTAAACCTAAATCACAATTTCTTATATATATATATATATATATATATTAACATGTTTTACCAAACACCTTTACAATTTTAACAAGTAACGATTTCAAAAACGCAATTTTTAAAATCGCACTTATTGAAACCGCAATCCCAAACCGGGGCAGAAAATGACTTCATTCAAATTGCTTGCAAGTTTTGCAGTCGAAGATACAAAATGAGGAGCAAAAACATAAAAGATAATCGTGAATGCTTTGTTTCGAAATCCCCTTCCAGCATTAAGAATGGATGTAATGCCTGTAATGTTCTAATTATAACTCCACGCAAGCCCTAACTAGTTTGTCACATAAATTATAATGTTGCCGCTCCAAAATACCACCCCTTGTTTTTTACCATTAATTAAGATGAGATTGATATACATCCCAGCACTTCATTCTCATTGGATCAATTGTCAATGTTGTAGATACAATCTTACATCTTCTACAAAACTGTGTTCCAAGAAGCAAAAGTGTAAGCATTGTTTCATCCAATGCCCGCGCAACAAAAATTATGGCCGAACAAGGAAATTAAACTTTACCTTAAACGCTCGCTGCAAAGCTTGATTCAAATTTAAATATATGCTCCAAATCTAGATCTTGATGTGGAAGTAATCGGGGTCAAAATGATGTAACCGTACGTAACCATCTTCACCTCCGCTTGAGAAACTATAAATTGAAAAATCATGTCAATTAAACAATACATTTTTCCTCCAAGTTGTAGGGACAATTTTCGTCAATCAGATTACAGAGAGATTTAAGGTGAAGACTAATAGAACTACCATTAATAGGAAAAATAGAATGTGCATTGATTTAAACTGAACAGATTGAATACGACTGATTTCAACAAATGATTTCAGAAAAGCAGCAAAAATAGGAAATGCGCATAAGCGAATTGAAAAGCAAATAAACAAGTGCACAGAGACAATAGATTAATGCATGCCATTCCATTTCTATGGGAAACTTAGAATATTGGTTTAACTCCAATTCCTTCACTAGAGATCCTAAACCACCATCACACAATACTCTCTCTACCTTTAAAGATGCTAATACTACTAAGAAAACAGTTAGGGAACGTTTGGTACGCAGAATGGCTATTTCATTAAGAAAATGAATAGCTTTTGTTGGAAATGAAAGAAGGTGGGATGGAATAGTCTTGGTGTTAGAGCCTCCCATGGGAATAACTATTCCTCAATTTAAAGAATAGTTATTCCACATGCCAAATCGTAACCTTAAATACCACTTCAAAATATTCTCCATCAGCCTAAGTTCAACCCCAATTTAAGGCATAGACTTAAATTGTGAAAATAACCCTAAGACTCCTAGACCTGATACATAATACCAGAACATCTATATAAAAATAACCCATCGCTATTATCATTAAATTCCACCCAAATATCCCTGCATTTTATACATATTAAGGTAAAGTACAATTGCGGTCCTTTATCATTAGATAATGTTCCAATTTGATCCAAATCTTCCAATTGCGGCAATGTCACCCTTCAAATTTAAGCACTTTTCTTTTTTTGGATGAATGAGTAATTTCATTAACCAACAAAGAGTACAATCACCGTCTAGAAAATCAGCTAGAGCTCCGGGAAACACAAGAAGCCTCCTGAACACACAACAGTAAAGGAAAAGAAACACCTTTACAGACGCAACAAACAAAAAGCCCAGCACCTACTTACAAAACAAATGCTTCTGAAAGAAAAGCTAGACAAATTCTATACTGCAAAACACTAACAGTGACTTTACTTCTATACACTAAACAGTAACTCTGTATCAAAACCTCAGCTAACAGGAACCGTGCACAAGGAATTTACATCCACGACCTGCAGTTTGAAGTGCAGCAAAACTGCTCCTCTGCACAAACACACTGGCAAACTGAATCAAGCACATACCACAATCTGAATTTAAACCCTTCATCTGCTCTGCTGCAAACGCACAACAGAGGAAAAATCCTAAACCAGAAAGATTCCCATTACTCAAAGCCAACTTCATCTGCCACCAAATATTCTATCCGACAGACCCCAACTGCAACATAGCTCCTCATTTTCTCTACTTCTCAGGAATCCACCATTAGACATGATCCTCATTCTAACTTCCCAACTAATTTTCTGAAGTAGTTTCTCCTCTATTTGTAAATGATTCCCATTCCTACTGTTATCTCTCTCCCTCCAAAGATTGTAAACTGAAGCACTCAAACAAAGTTTGATCAAAACAGCTTTTAAACCTTTGCCTTTCCAGTCCTTTACAACTCACTCAACAATAACATCCCATTCAGTTAGAGGATCAACAATCAAACACTTAAGTTTTCCAACCAGACTCTTGCAGAAACTACATTCAAAAATAGGTGACTTCTCCCTTCAATACAACTTCTATAAAAAAACACCAAGCACATTACCTCCAAAGCCCCAACTGAGCAATCTCTCTCTTGTGATGAGACTATCACGAGCTGCCAACCACAAGATAAAGGCCTTCCTTGGAATTTCCAAAGAGAACCATATTAACCTCCACCAACTAACAGTCTGCTGTTTATGCCTAATGACATTCCAAGTATTAGCACAATTGTAGACCCCATTTTTTGAAGAGAAATGCTAGAGGTCAATAAGTTTCTCATATTTTGCCCATATTTCCTTACAATCAACCATTGGATTTGTGGGGTCTACTATTAACTTATGTGGGATTTACGTCAGTCTACAAATCCAATAGTTGATTGTAAGGAAATATGGGCCAAATATGAAGAACTTATTGACCCCTAACATTTCTCTTTTTTGAAACACTCCATGTGGGCTGATCCATATCACCAATACCATTGGCAATTTAATTTGAATCTTAACAAGATCATCAGACCTTGCTGCCTACCAATACCAACTATTATTTATGAGAATACTAGACAATTTTGCAACTAGTTGACTATCTACATCATAGATGACTCAATGACCAGAGGTTTCATGAAGAATCAAGCCATAGGAAAATGTTCTCACCATTTCCTATTTTAAACAATATAAATTGTCTAAAATACCACGAAATTGTAGGAGTTTCCTCCAACTCCAAAG
This sequence comes from Corylus avellana, assembly GCF_901000735.1. Classification (NCBI taxonomy): domain Eukaryota; kingdom Viridiplantae; phylum Streptophyta; class Magnoliopsida; order Fagales; family Betulaceae; genus Corylus; species Corylus avellana. The sequence goes on from NC_081550.1 coordinate 7,105,395, forward strand.
AACCCTTGAGGGATTTTCACTTGCCAAAAGCTTTTGCTTTTTAGCAACTACTCTTTCACCCATGCCACCCACAAGAAACCAGCCCTAACAAAAAGGTTCTAAATATGCCTAAACATGGAAGCCTTATATTTCATTGTTCTGTCTATATTCATTTAAACTCAGCTAACAGAAGTAGACACATGCAAGTGATATAAATTGATGTTATGCTGTGAGGAAATGTATGCTTTTATAGCATGTAATCATCCTTGGTGATTATAGAGCTGAGAGCTAATGTTTTGGCAAGTTAATATTTTAGGTATTTTCAATTGATTATTTATGAAAATATTTATTCTGGTTTTTTATAATAAATGATCTAGAGTATGGGGCATGACAAGAAGCCTTTAATCAACACTAATTTAGAAAACCTAATTTGCTAAAGAAGAAAAGAAAAGAAAAAACTAAACCTTTTCCCATCGGGATTGAATGCCAGAGCATTTATCGGTCCAAAATGCCCTTTCACACCTCCAATTTCTTCTTGAAGAATCTACGATATGAAAATGAGAGCACTTCATATACTAAGGAGACTAAACGGCAACAGACTGTTATATTGTTAGAGAACTTAAATGAAAATATGATTTTACCTTGTCATAGAATTTAGCCTCAAATTTTCCAGCACGATGATCAGTAGTCGTGACATTCGATGCATCTTGACCACCTCCAAGCACCACCTAAGAAAGCATAAAGCATTGAAATTGATTAGATGATGCAAAATTATGTAAATGCATAAATAAGAAACATAAACCAATCAAACCAAATATGGCCCGAAAATGTATAAGAACCTATCACCAATATATCATCTATCTATTGGATTAAATTAATCTCATAATTTGTATGTAATATATACTTCACTGCTAGAAACATTTTGTAACACTCATAGTAATGTGCCTCCCCTCCCCACCCAAATAAAAAAGCGCAAAAGTACATCTTTTTTATGTGAGTATATGTTTAACCTTGACAACAACCTAGACTAGGTCAATGATTCATCAATCCCTACACATCAAATGACAGATTCTTCACCTCAAGAGTACCACAAAATCATTTTCATCTACATAGTTAAAGGGTTTTTAACCCAAAGTCATTAAATTTACAGCCTCAAAAGAGAACCTTTGGAGCTATCTCAAAGGACCACGAAACTACTTCTAAGTTGAAAGTCCAAAATTTTATTTTCAAATTTCATCAAATTAAATTTATGTTTGTCGCCAATAACATAGAAATTGCACTAAATCCCCCATTGGAATACTAACTAATGAAAGGTCCAACCATACCATGCTCCAAAGACCATTGATGACTTCACATAACTACAAGTCATCAATAGTCTTTGGACCTAATAGGGTACATGAGTGTATGTACTATCAAAAAACTTTGTGAGGTCATCCATCTATAGGAGTGTTGTAAAAGTCATCAATGGTCAAATTCCAAGCGCTAAACTTTTGTGAAATTTTATGAGACCGTCAAAAAGACTTGCAGTCACTCATTGAACAAATCTTTTTCATGTTTGAACCCTTGAAGATGTATGTGTGCTATGGTGCTACATATCATTCTTCCTGACCAAAAAAACATGACAAGGGGGTACAATCGTAAGTGTTTCCCTAGAGATTCAACCTCTTAAACTCAACATAGACCACTAAATGAAAAAAAAAAAAATCCTGTCTTCATGCAGCCATGTCCTTTTCTCTTTCGCTTAAGTGCAGCCGTTCCAGGGAGAGGGAGGCGGGGTGGTTGTGGACTTCCACCCCTACCCATCATGAAGGCATCATCCAGTCCCATGTCATCAACAACTGGCCGAAGACTTTACTAGAAAGCCAAGGACTTTCACAACCCACTATCTAAAACCACCCAATTGCTTTATCCAAGTTCCAATTTCATTCAGAAATTTCTAATTCCAGCCCAATTTCATTCAAAACTTTCAAATTCCAGCCGAATCAAATCAAGTTCAAAATAAGCGCTACTGAATATTTCCTCTTCCTAATCAAAATAATCCTTAAATGTTCAATTTGCTTTGCCAACATAATTTACCTACTTACAAACCACTAGTATGGTATGGGAAAAGAAAATCTGTAGATTATATAATCCTATTCATATCTGAATTTCAAAATACCAAACTTGAGCATACATTTAACAATCCACGTAAAAAATAAAATATAAAACCAAGGAACATAATAAGTGATAGGCATTAATGCAGCAAAATAAAGTGCTTTACTAAGGTTAAAGTCATGAAAGATTGAGTGGAAAAGAGAGAGATTCATTGTTCCTCAATCAGCAACCAAAGTTCACATTTATTGAAGGATTAATACAATGACCCTCATGCCTAAGTGAAATATTACACTTGCACTCACATCACAATTCAACATAATATTCATGCAGGTTTCTAAAGAGTACGAGAACATATGTGACCAATGTTTCTCTGACCAACATTATGGTGTTCCATCTAATAAATCCTTAATAATTTCTCTGAACATTTCATCATTTGAGTTTAGATCGTAAATCCTCAACTACATTTTTAGTAAAATAGTAGGTTCTTGGATTGAAGAAGCAACAGCGTTGATTTGGATTTCCAAGAAAATTTTGTGAGGTAGGCAAGCAATATCACTGGTTCTCGTGACACTGCTATTTGGCTTCACAAATACATCACAACATTAATTTTTTTTTTTTTTTTTTGATAAGTAATAAACCAATCTCATTAAACCTTATATCCCATTAAAAATTGTGAAGGTCATATAATTTTGCTTCTGATAGAAAGACAATTCATAATGCATAGATTTTGATATCATGAGTGCAAAAGTTTGCATTTTAAAACTCATTACATACATGATTAAGAAGTGGAGACATTGTAACTGCATTGACTGGACGTTCGGTCACATATGTCTTGATAAGAGTCAACGTTCGCATGTCCCAAAGCTAAATATTCGCAAAACAAATAAGAACAGACAGTAAGATAGATAAAGCATAAGTCATGAAGAAAAATTATATATAAATAAGTGTGTATATATATATATATATATATATATATATATATATATATATATATATATAATAAACAATATGACAAAAAGAATAGAATAAATGGATGTGAGATCAGTACTTTAGCAGATTTATCAAGCGAACCAGTGAGGAAATGAGAACCATCTGCAGATTTTGTAAGTGCCGTAATTGTTTTTTTGTGGCCAGATTCCTTGTCTGACTCTTTAAGCAGTTTTCCTGTCTGCATGTTGATTAAAAAAAAGAGAAACAAATTTAAGTGTTAATCAGTCAATCAATAAACTTCAGAGAAAAATGAGGACCAAAATGGAGTAACTAAAGAGTAGAAAGAGCTAACTAAAACTTAAGGTAAGCTTTGAAGAAACCCAACAAGAACCCAAAGAATACCACAGAGCCACAAAAAGTGAAATGCTAACTGTAACCAAAGCATCACTAAAACGATTTCTTTGAAGATAACAAGGCAACCATAAAATTAATACTGCCACGTACCTCGGAATCCCATATACGAACCACAGCATCTTCTCCAGCGCTTATGATGGTGGTGTTAAGTGCTCCCCAAACCGCTCTATTAATTCTTCCCTGAGGGCCCTTGATGGTAAGAACAGATTCACCAATCTCTGAAAAATGAATTATTGATGGTTTTAAGTCGGCATCAAGCTCATTTGAGATATTAAAGCTTCCAAAGATCTTACGATACAGAAACACATTTCATTCTCCTAACATCTTCATTCAAAGCAATGCAGCTAAAGAGTCAAGGCACCCAAGATTACAAGACCAAACTTTTATGGTATGAAAACACAAGGGTACAGATAACAGTTACAACCATGCTACATCAATTCAAAACACAACACAATTGCAAGGAACAAAAAAAAAAAGATTCTCCAATTTGTTTGATATAAGGGGCCAATTCTGAAACCTAAAACACGTGAATGCAAAGGAACAAATAAAGCAATTAGGAAATATCACTGCAAGTTATCCAGGTAAGCAATGAACAATGACAACGTTGCTGGCTCATCTAGGCCCCTCCTGGCTGATGCCCAGAAGATAAAGTATGTGAGTACTACTATATCTATAGTTACATCCAAGTAGGGAGTTCCAGCCTCCGGCTACCCCCTACCCTATTTGGTTAGGAAAATACTAACAGATGAAGTGTGCAAAAATTCATAACTTTTACTAGCTGGCATCAAGACGATACAGGTGAGTGCTCATTACTCAAAACTGTATATTCCTGCACATTTTGGAACTTTAGTCCCCCTACTCCCACAATTGGGTTTTAAAAAGCAATGAGTTGAAGGAAAAAAGAAAGCATAAAAGTAGTTTCTTTTCTTACTTGAAACACTTCATAAAATTGAGGGAACCACATGGAATAACAATGTCTTGCTCAACAGTGCAAGTAGGCCAAGTTTTTCATTTTGGGGGCCTTGAAGAAACCTCATTGAAAACTAATTATTTCCTTCTTCTCCTAATTGTTTAATACAAAAATGCATTATTAGAATGGATCTCTCACAAAAGAATATTTAGAAAAACGAAGTATGGCATGTCTTGAGAGTCTGAAATGTGTGTTGAATAAGCATATTAAAAGATATTATTTGCTATAGGATACAGCACCTTGTGCTTGCTTCCATGCATTCTGGGAGTACTTTTCTTTGCCGGGTAATTCCATGTGGTTCACTGAACTAAAATGAAGGATCCCTTTTTAGGGTTGTGAACTACCAGGTTACCTTGACTAGTGTTAGATCTTTTTCTTGTAGGCAAGCAAAGATCTTTTTATAGTAAATTGCACAACGCCACAAGTGCACTAGTTAAATAGAAAAATCATAAGGAACTGCAACTACACTCTTCCCCATTTTATACTGGAATCATGTACATAAAACTTCTATATATAGTGGGTTGATGGTCTTTTTATTTATTTTTTTCAATTCAATTTTTTTACTTGTAATGGATAGTTGCCAGTTTTGTATCAAAAATATACTATCAAAGAAAAATCAAAAGAGAAATGTTAGGTGATCTCTTGGTGTTCTCCTAGCATTTTCTAAGCCTTAGGTGGATATTATTTTCTAAAAATCGGGTGAAGAAAAATAAGGGTCACTTTCTTTTTTTTCTTTTTTAGAAAATAATATCTACTTTGGACAGGAAGAACACCATGAGAACACCCGGAGAGCCTAGCATGACCCAATCAAAATACTTGTGTTGTAGATTTTGAAGCTTCCAAATATTATGCAAAAAAAAAAAGGGCAATATTTGGAACCTCCCAGCAAATATTCTGCAAAAAAATTTCCTCACTATACAACCAGTTCCCAAATTTTACATTATTCCAGAAACACCGATTTTACTGATAAAAGAAACTGACATGAACCCGACAAACAACAACAATTAGCCCTTTCGAGCATAAATTCATGAAACGGAGCATAATAAAGCTTACGGTCAGCGGGGTCTCGGGCGATGATTTTAACGTGAATCGCAGAGGGAGAGTCCATGAATGGATCGGTGGTAATGACAGCGAGCTTATCCCCGACGGCGAGGTCCACAGCCCTAGCCGGAGAACCGAAATTAAAGGAGTACAATTGCTCCCCCGACTGAACTGACCACAGCTTCGCCGACTGATCTGCGCTCCCCGTGATCAGCATCATCGAATCCCCTATATTTCAAAACCACCAAAAAGAAGTCTTATTACAGAAAAACCAAAGAACATGCGGTGAATGAATCAGAGTGCGCGCGTGCGCGCGAGAGAGAGAAAAGGACTTGCTTGAGACATCGCAGCACCAGACTGCACCGTTGTGGCCACGGTAGGTACCGAGGCGCTCGCCGTTGTCGGCGAACCAGACGGTGGGGTTGTGGTCCTTCCCGCACGAGAACAGGAGGTCCCCGTCCCGGTTGTACTTCAAGAATGTCAACGGCCTTTCATGGCCTTTCATCAAAATCGGTCTCATCTTTCACGCAGGAGTTCCAAAGAGGAGATAAAACAACGTAGCCGCACTGAAAACTAGGGTTTTTGAAGGTCGATGAAGCCGGTTTCGAAGGTGGATGCTTGAAGCTCGGCAGGTTTCCGAAAGACGATACAGCCGGTTTTGATTTGCTTCACAATTGGACGAACCGGTTTACTTCACACAACGTGCATAAAGCCGGTTTATTTCAAAGGCCTCTACAAGATTAAGATCCCTCAAATTTCTTTCAAATTTGAGATTATCTTATTATTAAATCATAGTCATGCCTTACATTTAACAATCCACAATGTCTCAGCTATCAAATTTGGGTAACGTTCAAAGCCCTTGGACCAAATATGTTCCTTATAGAAGACTTGTTTGGGATTACGTTTGAGGGGCTAAAGTGCTTTTAACACTCAAAAAGCCCGTTTAAAGAAAAAAAATACTCGTTTAGTAAAAAAATTAAAAACGTTTGTAAGGGTCCAAAAAGCCTAAAACTGGCCAAAAAGAACTTTTAACTTAATAGCTCTATTTCTCAAACGCAATCTTAAATAGGCTCTGAGTTTGAGCATTCCTAAGTTTAAATCTAGGATATTGGAAGGGCGCTTTGATGGGCATTTTCTTTCTCTGGTGGACTTTGATGGGGTGACGCCTCCTCACCAACTAGAGTTTGAAAAAAAGCAGCCTTTTGGGTTCGGATTTTCAATCTTCTGCTCGAGTGTATAAGGAAGGAGACAAGATACCAGATTGGAGCTACCGTAGGTGAGGTGGAGGATGTGGACGTGAATGAAGATGGAGTTGGGTGGGGTGAGTTTTTGAGGGTGCGAATCGTT
>NC_081550.1:7112269-7122827 GCF_901000735.1 Corylus avellana
TCTGAAAAATGAATTATTGATGGTTTTAAGTCGGCATCAAGCTCATTTGAGATATTAAAGCTTCCAAAGATCTTACGATACAGAAACACATTTCATTCTCCTAACATCTTCATTCAAAGCAATGCAGCTAAAGAGTCAAGGCACCCAAGATTACAAGACCAAACTTTTATAGTATGAAAACACAAGGGTACAGATAACAGTTACAACCATGCTACATCAATTCAAAACACAACACAATTGCAAGGAACAAAAAAAAAAAAAGATTCTCCAATTTGTTTGATATAAGGGGCCAATTCTGAAACCTAAAACACGTGAATGCAAAGGAACAAATAAAGCAATCAGGAAATATCACTGCAAGTTATCCAGGTAAGCAATGAACAATGACAACGTTGCTGGCTCATCTAGGCCCCTCCTGGCTGATGCCCAGAAGATAAAGTATGTGAGTACTACTATATCTATAGTTACATCCAAGTAGGGAGTTCCAGCCTCCGGCTACCCCCTACCCTATTTGGTTAGGAAAATACTAACAGATGAAGCGTGCAAAAATTCATAACTTTTACTAGCTGGCATCAAGACCATACAGGTGAGTGCTCATTACTCAAAACTGTAGATTCCTGCACATTTTGGAACTTTAGTCCCCCTACTCCCACAATTAGGTTTTAAAACGCAATGAGTTGAAGGAAAAAAGAACGCATAAAAGTAGTTTCTTTTATTACTTGAAACACTTCATAAATTTGAGGGAACCACATGGAATAACAATGTCTTGCTCAACAGTGCAAGTAGGCCAAGTTTTTCATTTTGGGGGCCTTAAAGAAACCTCATTGAAAACTAATAATTTCCTTCTTCTCCTAATTGTTTAATACAAAAATGCATTATTAGAATGGCTCTCTCACAAAAGAATATTTAGAAAAACGAAGTATGGCATGTCTTGAGAGTCTGAAATGTGTGTTGAATAAGCATATTAAAAGATATTATTTGCTATAGGATACAGCACCTTGTGCTTGCTTCCATTCATTCAGGGAGTACTTTTCTTTGCCGGGTAATTCCATGTGGTTCACTGAACTAAAATGAAGGATCCCTTTTTAGGGTTGTGAACTACCAGGTTACCTTGTTAGATCTTTTTCTTGTAGGCAAGCAAAGATCTTTTTATAGTAAATTGCACAACGCCACAAGTGCACTAGTTAAATAAAAAAAATCATAAGGAACTGCAACTACACTCTTCCCCATTTTATACTGGAATCATGTACATAAAACTTCTATATATAGTAGGTTGCTGGTTTTTTTATTTATTTTTTTCAATTCAATATTTTTACCTGAAATGGATAGTTGCCAGTTTTGTATCAAAAATATACTATCAAAGAAAAATCAAAAGAGAAACGTTAGGTGCTCTCCTAGTGTTCTCCTAGCATTTTCTAAGCCTTAGGTGGATATTATTTTCTAAAAATCGGGTGAAGAGAAATAAGGGTCACTTTCTTTTTTTTCTTTTTAGAAAATAATATCTACTTTGGACCGGAAGAACACCATGATAACACCAGGAGAGCCTAGCATGACCCAATCAAAATACTTGTGTTGTAGATTTTGAAGCTTCCAAATATTATGCAAAAAAAAAGGCAATATTTGGAACCTCCCAGCAAATATTCTACAAAAAAATTTCCTCACTATACAACCGGTTCCCAAATTTTACATTATTCCAAAAACACCGATTTTACTGATAAAAGAAACTGACATGAACTCGACAAACAACAACAATTAGCCCTTTCGAGCATAAATTCATGAAACGGAGCATAATAAAGCTTACGGTCAGAGGGGTCTCGGGTGATGATTTTAACGTGAATCGCAGAGGGAGAGTCCATGAATGGATCGGTGGTAATGACAGCGAGCTTATCCCCGACGGCGAGGTCCACAGCCCTAGCCGGAGAACCGAAATTAAAGGAGTACAATTGCTCCCCCGACTGAACTGACCACAGCTTCGCCGACTGATCGGCACTCCCAGTGATCAGCATCATCGAATCCCCTATATTTCAAAACCACCAAAAAGAAGTCTTATTACAGAAAAACCAAAGAACATGCGGTGAATTAGTCAGAGTGCGCGCGCGCGAGAGAGAGAGAGAGAGAAAAGGACTTGCTTGAGACATCGCAGCACCAGACTGCACCGTTGTGGCCACGGTAGGTACCGAGGCGCTCGCCGTTGTCGGCGAACCAGACGGTGGGGTTGTGGTCCTTCCCGAGAACAGGAGGTCCCCGTCCCGGTTGTACTTCAAGAATGTCAACGGCCTTTCATGGCCTTTCATCAAAATCGGTCTCATCTTTCACGCAGGAGTTCCAAAGAGGAGAGAAAACAACGTAGCCGCGCTGAAGGTCGATGAAGCCGGTTTCGAAGGTGGATGCTTGAAGTTCGGCAGGTTTCCGAAAGACGATACCGCCGGTTTTGATTTGCTTCACAAGTGGGCGAACCGGTTTATTTCACACAAACGTGGATAAAGCCGGTTTATTTCACACAAACGTGGATAAAGCCGGTTTATTTCAAAGGCCTAAACATGATTAAGATCCCTCAAATTTCTTTTAAATTTGAGATTATCTTATTATTAAATCATAGTCATGCTTTACACTTAACAATCTACAACGTGTCAGCTGTCAAATTAGGATGACATTCAAAGCCCTTGGACCAAATCTATTCCTTATTAAGGGCTTTTTTGGGATTGCATTTTAGGGGCCAAAAAGTGATTTTAACACTCAAAAAACATGTTTGAAGAAAAAAATATTCGTTTGGTAAAAAAATTAAAAGTGCTTGTAAGGGTCCAAAAAGCCTAAAAATGGCCAAAAAGAACTTTTTACTTAAAAGCTCTATTACTCAAACGCAATCTCAAGTAGGCTCTGAATTTGAACATTTATTGGATTAATCCAGGATATTGGAGGGGCGCTTTGATGGGCATTTTTAGAGGTGGGCAGATTAACCGGTTACCAATTATCGGCCGTGTACCGATTTCGACTGAACCGATGTTAACCGTAACCGATATACCGATATCCTTATCGGTTAAATTTTTTATACCGGTATGCTTATCGGTTCGGTTCAGTCCAGTTATAAATTTCATATCAGTTAACCATTTAACCGATATAAACCGTTAAGTAGGGATGCCAAAACAACGTAGTTTTGGGATTATATAGATACCTATGTAACCTTATCTTAATTTGGGTTTGAGTAGGTTCGATTTTTTTTTTAGTGATGGCATTGGATGTGATTTATTTGCCTTTGATGAAAGCATTTTTCATTAACTAGTTTTGTTAGTCTAATTAGCATTCATTATGTTAATTAGTCCATTGGCTTTGAAAAAATGTATTTTATAAAGAATTATTGAAATTGGATCAATATAAAAAAAGTTTCAATTTTTTGCCCAAAAAACAAATATTTGGGTCCCAGCAAAAAGTATTTGGGCCTTAAAACAACTCATTCTTAATAAGTTATTTTAGCCCAACAAAAAGTATTTGGGCTCTCAAAAGTAAAAAAAAAAAAAACTCATTTTTGGCCCAACAAAATAAATCAATATAAAGCCCACAATTAAATCGGCTAACCGGTTTAACCGAATCGTTTAACCGTGTAACGTTATAACCGATAATTTCGGTTAAAATTCTTATTGGTCTGGTATCGGTTAATAAACCGTTTAACCGAAAATTATCGGTTAATAACCGATAAGAGCCAAAACTGGACCGTTTTGACCGATACCCAAGCCTAGGCATTTTCTTTCTTTGGTGGACTTTGATGGGGTGACGCCCCTTCACCAACTGGAGTTTGGAAAAGCGGCCTTTTGGATTCGGATTTTCAATCTTCCACTTGGGTGTATGGGGAAGGAGACTGGATACCGGATTGGAGCTACTGTAGGTGAGGTGGAGGATGTGGATGTGAATGAAGATGGAGTTGGGTGGGGTGAGTTTTTGAGGGTGCGAATTGTTTCAAACCTATCAAAACCCTTATCCTAGGGGAGATTTCTGAAACTGTAGGACAAATCAATTTGGGTAACTTTTCAATATGAAATATTCCAAAATATTGCTTCAACTGCGGTGTGATTTGCCATGGCAATAAGAGGTGTGAACCAGTGGGAAAAAAACAACAGCATGGGAGGGATAATGAACCCGAATTTGAACCATGGTTGCAGGTCATGTCTTCAAAGCGTAGATATGGGGAAGCAGCCATTTAGATCAAGGAGTGAAGAGAGAGTCGAAGATTGAGGAGTGCAGCCACCAGTCGGAGAGTGAACAACGGGATGCTGACAGTGGATTCGAAGGGACTGGTGGTGGTCGGAGCAGGGAGAAATCCTTTCAGGCACCGCTTGGGGGAGAGGGTATTTTCGGTAGGAGGACACAAGCTTCTAACGAAAGTGAAGATTCGGCCAATATGGAAAAAGAAATAAATAAATTGCATGTAGCAATCAATAAGGGGGAGGACGTCACAGGTAGTCAACTTTTGAGTGCATGCAAACCAGCTGAAAATACTGGATGTAAACAGAAAGAATCAGTCATTCTCTCAAAACCTTCCTTACAAAACTGAGATTCTGGGGGATCGCCAAATATTTATATTGGACAATGGGATGCAATTAAGGAGTGCACTGTAATGCCCCCAAAATTAGCCTTAGCTAACCTGGCAGGGTTACTGGCAATTACCTCAATTAAACCAACTTGTGACTAAACGAGGAATCACCCCTCTAAGCATTATTAGAGTTAATGCATAGAAAGATGAAATAAAATCTAAGAAACTATTAAATCATCAAAGGACAAGTATATTTCTCGGAATCAAAGGCATGGAGCGACTAATAACAATGTAAAACAAACCTAATAGCAGCATGCAGATTCTATAACAAGGTCCGTAGTGACAACCATACCATTCCTGGGTTCTAGTGATAGACTTCCTAAAAGGGGTAATAACAGCATAAGTCTAAAGACTTAGTAAGTAAACCTCACAATTAGGTATGATTGAGCCCATTTAAGCAGAAATAAATGTACAGTTTTAGTAAATATTAAAATGAGATATTGTCTCTATTAATACACCATAAAAATATATTGTTTGGTTAATAAAAGAGTGATGTACTACGGTGGCAATCACTCAAGTATTTTAATGCAAAAAGACTAGTGCTTTATAAGTCATAACTCTCATGTATGGTCTACCCGAGATATTAACCCTTCTCAGCAGGGTTGGCGCTGTCCCGATGGACCTGTAATACAATGCCGGTGCCCCAGCCATTGTACACTACCATACATAACATTAGCAGCACGACCGAGTCTGACCTCGAGTAGCCCACACCGCTAATGATGTCCGTCCTATAGTGGCCAAGTCATTTGGGAATAACTGCACTTGGTCACGAAACTATTGGATCCAAAGCCCACATAACAATACACACATTTTACCATAAAATGAAGTCTATATAGTAAGCCCATGGTCATTATACCGCACGTACTGGTGTACAATGTCATACGATGCATCTTATTAATCAGTCGATAAAGCAATTACCAAGTTATTACAAAAAGTAGACATGTTCATATCATACTCGTGGTCAGTCAACTAACATATCCCACATTTTTAAGGAAAGAGTTCGTAAGTGCTTACTTATCTCATACGCTCACTTGAATCCTCCGACATCGCTAAATCCTGCTATAACGAAATATAACACATCGTTATACGTAAAACTAGAGGACCCTTACAAGTAAGATACTAAGTCTTATCTAACAAAAGGTTTGCAAGGCTCTAAAATACATATAAATGAGGCTTAACGCAGATGCTCGGCTCCCTGGCCGTACATCCGGTCAGTGAGTTAGGCAATCCGTTAAGGGCTTCAAAGGGTGTTTTAAGGTTTCTACAACATCTATAGGCTACTATATCTCTTCTAGGCTAATGAATAAACACATGCAACGTAGAAAAACTCAACATCATGCAATACAAAGAATCAAAGAAGCTTTTGAAACTTTTTTGAAAACATTCCTTGTTTTGTAAGGGAATGAGTAAAAAGTTTAACATAACATCTTTTGAAACTCATAACATTAAGGAAGAAATAAAACAGTAGTGAAAGCATAAAATGGGTAAGGGGTTACCTAGGAAATCGGCAAGAACACAAGTTTTCTTCTTCCTCTCTCTCAATTCTCAAAACTCACAAGGCACTCACAATGGGTGGTTACAGAGAGCCTAGGGGCGGGATGATGGCTTCAAAGGGGTGGTGGGGGTTGGTATTTATAAAGGAGAAAAGCTGGAGGCACTCACCAACTATTCTGAAAAGTAGCGGACGTTCGGTACTATTACACATTGGGTAAAAGGGTTCAGCATACGTTATGGGTATTATCCAAGGGTTAACCCAAAAGTAGAGTACGTTCGATGGTCCCCAGGCGTACGTCCGCACTAAAAACAAGAGCATATGTCCGCGTGGTCTCCCATGTGTACTATTGTTTCCATATGGTTCCATGCGTAGGTCCACGTGATCCCCCATGTGTACTATTGTCAGGTGTACATCCGCGTGGTCCCCCAGCGTGTACGTCTAACAACCCTAGCGTACGTCCGGATAGAAAAGGTTAAGCTTGGGTTTATGCTTCAAACGTTTTAGGAGCTTTCTAGGCTATAAGTATGGGCTTAGGGCTTTCTGTTTAGGGATAATTTAGAAGGCTATTAACTTGTTGAGTAAGGGTTTAAAACTCTTTTTAAAACGATTTAAAAAGTCAGGGTATTAACACTCTCCCCTCCTTATAAGAATTTCGTCCTCAAAATTTGATTTTAGTAATAAACAAGATCCTCCTAGTAGAGAGGGTTTTCAAAAACAATTAAACGAAAACGGTTGAAAAGAAACATATGGTTTTATATCATAGTACTGAGGACAGGGGTACCGGTGGGCCTCCTGGTAGATAAAAACTTGATCATTTGGCCCAATGACTGGTGAACATAAGGTAGGAGTAATGAATTTTATCAATATGTTACAATTGCTCCCAATCGCTCTACCTCTAGTACTTGGGGCGTTTCAGGTGGTATCAGAGCAAAGAGGTTCAGTTGATTGGGAGACATCAGTTACTTGAGGATATTAAGTATGGATTAATGACCTATTAGGTGATGATCATTGCTGAGGCATTAGGTTTAATGGAAGAATAAGGACAAGAAGAAATTTTGGGGTATTACAAAAGGAAAAGAGACTCAAAATGGTTTTCATAACGGAAACCAAGCTACAAGCACACATGTTTGATCGATAAAAGATTAAATTTGGTTTTGATAATGTGTTTGTTGTTGATAGTGTTGATAGAATTGGAGGTTTGGCATTATTTTGGAGTAGTGATGTGGATGTTGAAATCCAAAATTACAGTAGACGGCATATCAACGCCGTGGTGAAACTAGAAAGCACAAGTCCCTATTAGAAATTTATGGGCTTTTATGGGCACCCCGATGTTACAAAGCGAAAGGAGGCATGAAATCTTCTTCGACATTTTTGGAGAATGGTCTCATCTCCTTGGCTTTGTGTTGGAGATTACAATGAGATACTTGAAAATTCGAAGAAGCATGATGTATGTGGGAGACCTTTGTGGCAAATGGAGGACTTTCGAGAAGCGTTGGGGTATTGCAATCTACATTCTACATGATCTTAATTATAGTGGCCCAAAATTTACGTGGAGTAATAAAAGGGAGGGAGGTTATTTTGTACAAGAACGAATGGATAGAGCTACGGCTAAAGGAAAATGGATGGAGATTTTACAAGCCATGACAGTGAAGGTATTGGCTGGGAGAAGTTCAGACCATGCACCCATTCACGTGATGGCTTGTATGCGGGTCCAAGGGACTTTAAGGCGAAACCATATATTTTTCAATAAGGCTGGGTGGGGAAAGGATGAGGAGAACTGAAAGTCTATCAAGAAGGTTTGAGTAGCAAAGTCATGGATTGGGGAGGAATGAAAAAATATATGAGGAAAAATAGATGGGAGTAAGAGGAAGATTTTATGCTGGTAGAGGAAAAACAATATGCAAAATGATAAGGGTATTGCCCTTAAAACGGAGCAGCTTAGTTTACTCCAACAAGTAGAGGGGTCGATGAATTTGGAGGAGATTGTGCAAGTACAAAAGGAGTTAAACGATTTGTTGGAAACAAAGGAGTTGGGGTGGAGACAACGTGCGATGGAGCATTGGTTAAAACATGGGTACAAGAATTCGAAATTTTTTCATGCTAGTATGAACCAAAGTCGAAGGGCAAATTATATTCACCGTATTTTAGATGAGAGGGGTGTGGAGTGTTCCACGATGGAGGAGGTGATTGCGAGATTTACAGCCTATTTCCATGCTATTTTTACTACGTCCAATCCGGTTGGGATTGGAGGTTTTATTAATGGACTCCAACAGACGGTGACTGATTCCATGAATGCGTCGTTGATGAAGGAGTTTACAAAAGAAGAAGTATGTGGAGCACTCTCTCATATGAGACCCCTTTAATTGCCTAGACCTAATGGTCTTCCTGCAGCCTTCTATCAGGACCACTGGCCTTCCATAGGCGATGAGGTATTTAATGCAGTTTTGAAATTTTTATCTTCCGGTGTACTTAATGAAGAGGTGAATCATACTTATAATTCTTTAATCCCGAAATTGAAAAACCCCGTGAAAGTGTCGGAATTTAGACATATTAGCCTTTGTAATGTCCTATATAAAATTATCTCTAAAACGTTGGCTAATAGGTTAAAGACAATCCTTCAGGATACTATTTCACTTAATCAGAGTGCTTTTGTTCCGGGGAGACTTATATCTGATAATTAATTGCGGCATACGAGACTATACATTCTATGTACACTCAAATGTGGGCAAGGTAGGGTATATGACGTTAAAATTAGATATGAGTAAAGCTTATGATAGGGTGGAATGAATATTTCTAGAAGATGTGATGAGAAGGATGGGTTTCAATGATAGATGTGTTGGGTTCATTATGAAGTGCATTACTACTGTCAAATACTGAGTGTTGATTAATGGATCCCCTGAAGGTTGCATTCGGCCTTCACGAGACTTAAGGCAAGGGGACCCTTCATCCCCTTATTTTTCTCTCTTATGTGTAGAAGCTTTGAGTTCCAAGATTCAGTGTCTTGAACATGATAGTTCTTTCAAAGACGTTCCTACTTCTCCTAAGGGTCCCCGACACTTATTTTTTGTAGATGACAACCTTATTTTCTGTCAGGCTACGACGCAAGATTGGCAAAAGTTGACTGATACTCTGGATGGGTATGAAAGGGTGTCAGGTCAAAAGTTGAAAAAAGAAAAAAACTTCAATTTTCTTTAGTAGAAATACGAGCCAGGGAGTACGGGATCATCTCATCCAATTAGCTGGGGTCCTTGTAGCTCAAAGATATGATAATTATCTAGGGCTTTCGGCCTTGGTGGGGAAATCATAGCTGAAAGAATTTCAGATTATAGCGGAGAGGGTACGTAAAAGGGTAAATGACCGGAAGGTGAAATTCCTGTCCCAAGCAGGCAAGGAGATCCTTTTGAAAGTTGTGGTTCAAGCTATTCCCACATACAACATGAGTATTTTTCTCTTGCCCAAAACACTTTGTAAAGAGATTAGTACCATTATGTAGAGATTTTGGAGGGGACATCAGGAAAATGCAAAGAAAATCCATTGGATGAGTTGGGAAAAGATGGGGCGGTCTAAATCGCAAGGTGCAATGGGCTTTCGTGATCTTCAATGTTTCAACAAGGCGTTGTTAGCAAAACAATGTTGGAGACTTGTTCAATACCCTCAGAACTTGGCTGCCCAGATTGTAAAGGCAAAGTATTTTCCAAAGAATTCTTTTTCAGAAGCGAAATTGGGAAGCCGACCTTCCTTAGCTTGGCGGAGTATCTTATCGACTAAATCTTTGTTTGAAGAAGGGATGATTTGGAGGCTAGGGGATGGGCGAAAAGTGAAGATTTGAAGGGACAAATGGCTTCCCAAACCGGTGACTTATAAAATACAAACTCTTTGTCAGCAATTGGATGAAAATGCAATGGTAACCGAGCTCATTGACAGGAATACAGGTAGTTGGAATTCCTCTCTTGTCCATAGTATTTTCTGGAAAGAGGAAGCTAAAATAATATGCAGCTTACCTTTGAGCTGATATTGTCAAAATGATAAGTTGATTTGGTTGGCCAACTCTACGAGGATTTTTTCAATCCAAAGTGCTAATTATTTGGAGAAGGAGAGGAAAAATATTAAAGAAGGGGAATGATCCAACCAAAATGGGTGTCATGAAGTTTGGACGAATCTATGGAACATTCAGGTGCCTAACTCTACAAAGGTTTTTATTTGGAGGGCCTGCAATAATATCCTTCCAACTAAGGATAATCTGAAGCAGAGATGAGCAATAAGGGAGGACCTATGACCTATAAGCAGTCAAGCTCCAGAAACGACCATCGATACTTTGTGGGAATGCCCAGGTGCTAGAGACGTTTAGGGAGGGAGTAAACGACGGTTCCAAAAGTGCAACAGTGAAGGGAGTAGTTTCTTTGAAGTCATGGAAGCCCTATTGTCGAGATATAGTGGGGAAGATATGGCTGTCATAACAACAATAGCTCGTGGGATTTGGA
>NC_081550.1:7122927-7128899 GCF_901000735.1 Corylus avellana
GTGATTATTAGGGATGATAAAGGGTTGGTAATTGCTGATCTTAGTTGTACTGTGGAAGCGTGTCCAGCGCTGGTCATAGCTAAAGCAATGGGAGTGTTACAAGCAACTGAATTTTGTTGGGACCTGGGAATGTCGAATATAGTGTTGGAGGGAGATTCACTACAAGTGGTTCAAGAAGTCAATGCCAAAGGACACCAATGGCTTCAGTTTGGACAAATTATTTCAGATATTCAAGTGGTTCTTTCTTAGTTCCGAAGATGGGAGGTCTTACATGCAAAACGTGAAGCCAATTTCACAGCTCATGGTTTAGCAAAAGTTGCGGCTCAAGAACCTACGGAGAAAATAAGGAAGGAAGACATTCCTTTATGTATTCTGATGTAGTTCTTTTAGAGCAAGTTGCTCTTGTTGTTTAGAGTTTTATACTCTAGATCTTTTATGAAATGAAATGCAAGAACTTCTCTTAAAAAAAAAAAAAAGAAAGTGTCAACTGTCACACAAAATAAATGCTAAAGTTAATGAAACTTTAATGCCTCAATGAACTGGAATAGAATCATCTCCACTTCGGTTGAAATTGAGAGTATCCATTCATTTAGTGTAAAATGAGAGGTAATATTGTCTTTAACATTAAAGTTGAAAGACAAAATTTACAATATTACCCTTCATTTTACACTAAGGCTCTGTTTACTTCGACGTAAAATGGTTTCATTCGTAAAATATTTTCAGGAAAGTCATTTTCCCTGAAAATATTTTTCTTCGAAAACATTTTACGGCGTTTACCTTGCACACGAAAAATAATTTTTTTTTAATATCTTTTTTCCAATAAGGTCCATGCCGGGACCTGCATGGGACTTGTTCGAGACCCCGCATGGACCTGCCCGGGACTTGCCCAAAACCCTCCTGGGACTAACCCGGGACCCCGCCGGGACTTGACCGAGACCCGCCCAGAACTTGCTTGGGACCTACTCGGGACTTGACCGGGACCACGACAGGACTTGATTGGGACCCGGGCGGGTCTTGGGCAGGTCCGATCAATTCTCGGGCGGGTCTTGGCGGGGTCCCAGGCATGTCCTGGGCGGGTCTCAGTCAAGTCCCGGCGGGGTCCCGAGTTAGTCCTGGGCAAGTCCCGGCCAAGTCCCAGTCAAGTCCCAGCGGGGTCTCGGTTAAGTCTTGGGCAGGTCTCGGGCGGGTCCCGGGCAGGTCCTGGTCAAGTCTCAGGTAGGTCCCAAGCGGGTCTCGATCAAGTCCCATGCAGGTCCCAATCAAGTCCCGGTTAGGTCCCTGGCAGGTCCCAGGCGGGTCCCGGTCAGGTCCTAGGCGGGTCCCGGTCAAGTCTCAGGAGGGTTCCGGTCAGGTCCCGGGCGGGTCTCGGTTAAGTCCCGAGCAAGTCCTGGGTATGTCCCGGCGAGGTCCCGAACAAGTCCCGATTAAGTTCCGACGGAATCCCGGGACTTAACCGGGATTGCGCCGGTTAAGTCCAGTTGAAATAGAAAGGATCCTGTTTTGAATGGAACTAGAAAGAGAAAATAAATTTTCATTAACTTTAGCATTTATTTTGTATGACAACTGGCACGTTGTGGATTGTTAGATATAAAGCATGTCTAGGATTTAATAATAAGATAATCTCAATTTTGGAAGAAATTCGAGGGGATCTTGATCCATCCTCAACAACTTTAATGGAGAGTCTCATGTTTTTCAAGATTTTATTTTATTGTATTTTTTAAATTTAAAAGCAGTCGAAGAGATTTTAGTTACTTATGAGTGTAATTATAATAGTATATGAACTCTTAAAAAAAAAAAAAAAAAAAACCTATAGTAGCACCTGAATTCTAAAAAAAATTACAATAGCACGTGTTTGTTGGAAGCTACACAAAGAAGCATAGATAGTGGAAACTGTATGCGCTCTATCAAGTCTAACTGAACTATAGCCTAATCCAACCCCATTAATGCATCGGTGAGACCCAAGTACATGCTTAACCACTACGAATTTTCTTGAAGCCACTGAAACACAACCACCAAAGGTAAGCTTTTGTTTTGTTAGAGAAGGAAAATACTGACAAATTGATCATATGCTTGTGGGTGCACAACATTATTCAAACAAGGTTCTTTATATATGATTCTTGTTTTGCTAATTCTTGTATAACCTTTTTTACCCTTTTAGATGGCGCAAAATAAAAGAAAATGTGTGACGATTACACAAAATAAAATATATAAAAATGGATGAAAAATCAAACAATAAACCCCAATACAACCAAATTAGAGTTAGTAAACAAACTCTAAGAAAATGTGTCAAATGAATGACACAACCTTATAAATTATTGGCACAAACACAAACAAAATTGGCCGCCATAAAAGCCAATTTGACATAGAATATCAAAGACGGCACAGCCATGAAACACTGAGAGGGACACGACCTCAAAAGGTCTATCAACCCTTCCCAAACCCCCCACAATGAAACAATATCAAACACCGAAAGTTGTTGAGGGGGGAAGCACTAATTTGGAACTCAAAACCAAAAGTGTATATATATATATATTTTTTAAAAAAAGGCAGCATCGTTCGAATGTTGCTTTAAACGATCGAACAATACCACATTGCACATAAAGATCAAATGGTAGCCATCTGCATGCAAATGAAATTTGGTCATTTCAACACAAGCATGTGGATGGGGATCTATTTAAAGGGCTAGGTCGAACCATAGACCCCAATTTCATCCATTTTCATATACTAGACCCTAGAGAGAGAGAGAAAAAAAATCTTCTTTAAGATATGTGCTCTTAGGGCTAGATCTCAGGTTTGAGGTATAAAAGCTTACCTTAGTCTTAATTTATGTGTTATCTTTATGTTTAAGATGTGTTATACCTTCTAAATTGCATGTTAGTTGTTATTCTTCTATTAGTAGTTAAAATATAGGTATTTTAGGTGGACAATATTGACCTTTACGTGAAAAAGTATGAGCTTTAAGGACTAGCTTTCTTTAATTGCTAAATATTGGAAAGAGAGGACGCAGATCCCTCCTCCTCTCCTTCTTCCCCATCTCCCCCCTCCTAATCCACCTCTCCTTTTACGTGTTTTTTCATGGTTTTCTTTGTTTTTGTAGGTGTTTTTGGGCTAGAAATCAGCAACTCTAGCCGCTACTGCCCGCCCTCCAAGGTGCTGCGCCTCCCTTCTCCTCCATCCGCTCCACCACGTGCCAACGCTGGTCAGTGCCCATCATCTCCTCCACTCCGGTCGCTGCTGATTTGCTGGCTGTGTTGCTTGTTTTGTTTGTTTTGAATAATAGTTTTCTCTTTAGATTTGCTCTCGTGAGCAATCTACAAGGAAAATGATGTAGTTTCCCGATCGTTTTGGGTCAATGAGGAGTAGATCTAGTCTTCTCAGGAGCAGATCTGTGCTTTTATGACTGCTTTTTTGTTAGGACTGAGTTTTCTCTATTTTTTGTTGTCTATATTTTTGTTTGAATAAGGATTGTTTAGATCTTTTGGTTGTGGATGTGATCTGTTTTCAGAGCGAGGAAAATGAGCTACCTATACATTGAGTTGATTCTGTTTGGAACAGATCTGGTGTTACAACTGAAAGTAGTCATAGGTTAGCAGGTATTGATGTCATAGATAGGTCTTGAATGCTTGATTTTTATGTAAGCATCTATGATTTGTAACATCGTAACTTCGGCTATGATTTTTCAGAGCTTTTTGCTTTATGATGTAAAGGCCTTATGCTCATGATCCTTCTTCAATGAGACTGAAATTTTTTCAAAAAGAAAAAAAGGACTAGCTTTCTTTTAAACCCTAAAGCAGTGTTAAATCACCTACCTTTCAACACCTCATACAATTTCATTTGTTGTTTTTTTTTAAAAAAAAATATGACTATGAGAAGAAAGTTAGGACTTTTAGAGTTTTCTAGTTATGTTTGTAACTTTGATTATATTTAAAACGTTTATGCATGATGTAGACAACACATTACGGTAATTTCATTATGTACTTTGAAGATATTTTTCTATTATTTTATGCGATCGAGATTATTGGCTGTCATAACGAGGTCTAAGTAAAAGAATCTAATAGTTTTGAAGTCAATTACAATTTTTTAAAATTTGAGAACATTACAATCGAAGTATAAGTTTAGAAGTTTAGAAGTAAGTGTAGTTTCCTCAAAACTTTTGTAATAGAAGATAAAAAGGACACCCACAACTTGTTGGTCCTCTCCATGGAGATCTATGGCTGTGGGTTGTTGGTGCTCACCTTGGATTTTTTTTTTTTTTTTTTTTGTCAAAGTTTAGCATATTTACTAAGCCACAAACTTCAATGCCTACCCTAGTATTAAAGGTAGGTTGGATTACACTCTATTCATATCTAATTGTTTGGCCCATTAAACTCAAAAAATTATTTTTAGTTTTGTAATTTTGCAATTAGAACCCAATTTGAAGCTAAATACCAATGCAGGCCTGTCGATTATATTTCTCGACAAGGCTTGAAGTTTGATGTCAAGCAAATTAAACGTGTGTTTTAATTCAACATGACACATTAGTTACGAAAGTAACAGGTTTGTATATGCAAAGTGACTGGCTTTAGCTTTTTATATTTAACAAGTGTTTGTTTGGTACAATTTTTAAATTGGTTTGATTAATGGTGAAAGGATAAATTTTCAAACACTTACTTGAGTTTTTTTTTTTTTTTTAATGAAAACCTTTGACCATTTTTGAAATTTTAATAAATTCTTTAGTTAGATTATTTGTGAAATAGAAATTTGGTTATAGGAATTCTTACAACTCTGCTTTTAAAAAGTGGCATACGTCATTTAAGCATGTGAGAATCATATGCTCTCTTATTAATGCTATTAAAAAAACATGTGATAATTATTAAAAAAATAAATGTGTTTCTCATATGCTAAGGGATATAATCACTTTTTTAAGATGCTGGGTTATAGGAATTTTTTTTTTTTGACATGTCTGCACAAGAAGAGAGAAATGGGGGAGGTGAGATTCCTATTGTTAGTTAGAATAGTTTTTGGCTTTGTGAACAACACGTTCTTTGAGGTAAGTTTGATCTTCACGTTCTTTGATTTCTTTCTTCAAGTTCCCTTAATCCCTACAAAACATTAACATTTAAGAGAACTCGACATGAATGTTGGCGGAATCTCACTCCAATGCCCAAATCAGTATATGAGAAAAGTATATGCGTAATGCACAATAATTCAATCTAAGGTTTATACCTAGGGTATATGGCTATTTATAATATGAGAATATATCGTTAGACCTCAACTATGTCTATTATATTAACGTGAGGTGAGTGTGCTGAGAGTTTGATTTGGACCCGGAGTTTAACTCCAATTCAGCTTAAAGTTAGACAATTGGCCCAATTCTTCAAGGAGTTATAGTTGGACCCGGATTGAGATTCTTACTCTAATTTTAGCTTATAGCGGATATCTAATCCGAATTTCATGGGATAAGCCTTATCTCGGATATTCAGGGGTTGAGACCCAATTGCATCCTGCCTAGGTTTAAGGGATAAGGATTCATTGTACCTTTAGTATTAAAGTGGCCATTTTTGTTTGGCTCTTTTTCCAATAGATGTTTGTCCCAGGATTGGTATGTGGTGGACAAATCTTGGTCCCATGATATGTCCAATCTCGATACCCAATATGGCTGTTACCTATCATGTTTTCCTGAGATAACTTTATTCGCGGGAGTAAGTATTCTTCGTGTCCTCTCGGAATATAACTATCCTGGGGGCCTTGGAATCTGGACCATGAATTGGCAACTCTTTGTGGGCCACTATTTGGCATTGAAGCCCATAATATTATGATGGGCTGGTGTAAGTGGGATTATTCCCAACACCTACAACACAATTGGTAAGAAATTTATGTTTGATGTGCATTCGAAGTTATTTTATATAATTTTTTGCGCCTCTAAATCCAATTAATTAACAAATCTAGTCCTCATCTACTCGGGCGTTTAGTGATTGTGCATTTTACTAGGG
>NC_081550.1:7128999-7190278 GCF_901000735.1 Corylus avellana
ATTTTATCAATATGTTACAATTGCTCCCAATCGCTCTACCTCTAGTACTTGGGGCGTTTCAGGTGGCATCAGAGCAAAGACGTTCAGTTGATTGGGAGGCATTAGTTACTTGAGGATATTAAGTATGGATTAATGACCTATTAGTTGATGATTACTGCTGCAGCATTATGTTTTAATCAAAGAGTAAGGGCAAGAAGAGATTTTGGGGTATTACAGAAGGAAAAGAGACCCAAAATGGTTTTCATAATGGAAACCAAGCTACCGGCACACAAGTTTGATCGATTAAAGATTAAATTTGGTTTTGATAATGTGTTTGTTGTTGATAGTGTTGGTAGAATTGGAGGTTTGGCATTATTTTGGAGTAGTGATTTGGATGTTGAAATCCAAAATTATAGTAGACGGCATATCAACGTTGTGGTGAAATTAGAAAGCACAAGTCCCCATTAGAAATTTATGGGCTTTTACGGGCACCCCAATGTTACAAAACAAAAGGAGGCATGAAATCTTCTTCGACATTTTTGGAGAATGGTCCCATCTCCTTGGCTTTGTGTTGGAGATTACAATGAGATACTTGAAAATTCAAAGAAGCATGGTGTATGTGGGAGACCTTTGTGGCAAATAGAGGACTTTTGAGAAGCGTTGGGGTATTGCAATCTACATTCTACATGATCTTAATTATAGTTGCACAAAATTTACGTGGAGTAACAAAAGGGAGGGTTTTGTACAAGAAAGATTGGATAAAGCTACGGCTAATGGAGAATGGATGGAGATTTTCCAAGCCATGACAGTGGAGGTATTGGCTGGGAGAAGTTCAGACCATGCACCCATTCACGTGATGGCTTGTATGCGGATCCAACGGACTTTAAGGCGAAATCATATATTTTTCAATGAGGCTGGGTGGGGAAAGGATGAGGAGAACCGAAAGTCTATCAAGAAGGTTTGGGTAGCAAAGTCATGGATTGGGGAGAAATGGAAAAATATAAGAGGAAAAATAGATGGGAGTAAGAGGGAGATTTTATGCTGGTAGAGGAAAAACTAAATGCAAAATGATAAGGGTATTGCCCTTAAAACAAAGCAGCTTGGTTTACTCCAACAGGTAGAGGGGTTGGTGAATTTGGAGGAGATTGTGCAAGTACAAAAGGAGTTAAACGATTTGTTGGAAACGGAGGAGTTAGGGTGGAGACAACGTGCGAAGGAGCATTGGCTAAAACATGGGTACAAGAATTCGAAATTTTTTCATGCTAGTGTGAACCAACGTCGAAGGGCAAATCATATTCACCGTATTTTAGATGAGAAGGGTGTGGAGTGTTCCACGATGGAGGAGGTGATTGCGGGATTTACAGCTTATTTCCATGCTATTTTTACTACATCCAATCCGGTTGGGATTGGAGGTTTTATTGATGGACTCCAATGGACGGTGACTAATTCCATGAATGCATCGTTGATGAAGGAGTTTACAAAAGAAGAAGTCTGTTGAGCACTCTCTCATATGGGACCCCTTTAATTGCCTAGACCTAATGGTCTTCCTGCAGCTTTTTATCATGAACATTAGCCTTCCATAGGCAATGAGGTATGTAATGCAGTTTTGAAATTTTTATCTTTGGGTGTACTTAATGAAGAGGTGAATCATACTTATATTTCTTTAATCCCGAAATTGAAAAACCCCATGAAAGTGTCGGAATGTAGACATATTAGCCTTTGTAATGTCTTATATAAAATTATCTCTAAAACGTTGGCTAATAGGTTAAAGACAATCCTTCATGATATTATTTCACCTAATCAGAGTGCTTTTGTTCCGGGGAGACTTATATTTGATAATGTAATTGCGGCATACTAGACTATACATTCTATGCACACTCGGATGTAGGGCAAGGTAGGGTATATGGCGTTAAAATTAGATATGAGTAAAACTTATGATAGGGTGGAATGGGTATTTTTAGAAGATGTGATGAGAATGATGGGTTTCAATGACAGATGGGTTGGGTTGATTATGAAGTGCATTACTACTGTCAAATACTCAGTGTTGATTAATGGATCCCCTGAGGGTTGCATTCAGCCTTCACGAGACTTAAGGCAAGGGAACCCTTCATCCCCTTATTTTTTTTCTCTTCTGTGCAGAAGCTTTGAGTTCCAAGATTCAGTGTCTTGAACATGATAGTTCTTTCAAAGGCGTTCCTATTTCTCCTAAGGGTCTCCGGCTTAATTACTTATTTTTTGCAGATGATAGCCTTATTTTCTGTCAAGCTACGAAGCAAGATTGGCAAAAGTTGACTGATATTCTGGATGGGTATGAAAGGGTGTTGGGTCAAAAGCTGAATAAAGAAAAAACTTCAATTTTCTTTAGTAGAAATACGAGCAAGGGAGTATGGGATCATCTCATCCAATTAGCTGGGGTCCTTGTAGCTTAAAGATATGACAAGTACCTAGGGCTTTCGACCTTGGTGGGAAAATCACGGCTAAAAAAATTTCAGATTATAGCAGAGAAATGACCGGAAGGTGAAATTCCTGTCCCAAGCAAGCAAGGAGATCCTTTTGAAAGCTGTGGTCCAAGCTATTCTCACATACAACATGAGTATTCTTCTCTTGCTCAAAACACTTTGTAAAGAGATTAATACCATTATGCAAAGATCCTGGTGGGGACATCAAGAAAATGCAAAGAAAATCCATTGGATGGGTTGGGAAAAGATGGGGTGGTCTAAATCGCAAGGTGCAGTGGGCTTTCGTGATCTTCAATGTTTTAACAAGGCGTTGTTAGTAAAGCAATGTTGGAGACTGGTTCAATACCCTCCGAACTTGGCTGCCTAGATTGTAAAGGCTAAGTATTTTCCAAAGAAATATTTTTTAGAGGCAAAATTGGGAAGCCAGCCTTCCTTAGCATGGCGGAGTATCTTATCGACTAAATCTTTGTTTGAAGAAGGGATGATTAGAGGATAGGGGATGGGCGAAAAGTGAAGATTTGGGGGGACAAATGGCTTCCCAAGCTGGTGCCCTATAAAATACAAACTTCTTGTCAACAATTGGATGAAAATGCCATGGTAGCCGAGCTCATTAATAAGAATACAGGTAGTTGGAAGTCCGCTCTTGTCCATAGAATTTTCTGGAAAGAGGAAGCTGAAATAATATGCAGCTTACCTTTGAGCCGATATTGTCAAAATGATAAGTTGATTTGGCTAACCAACTCTATGAGGGTTTTTTCGGTCCGAAGTGCTTATTATTTGGAGAAGGAGAGGAAAAATATTAAGGAAGGGGAATGATCCAACCAAAATGGGTGTCATGAAGTTTGGAAGAATCTGTGGAACATTCAGGTGCCTAACTCTACGAAGGTTTTTATTTGGAGGGCCTGCAATAATATCCTTCCAACTAAGGATAATCTAAAGCGGAGAAAAGCAATAAGGGAGAATCTATGACCTATATGCAGTCAAGCTCTAGAAACGACCATCCATGCTTTGTGGGAATGCCCAAGTGCTAGCGACGTTTGGGGAGGGAGTAAACGACGGTTCCAAAAGTGCAACAGTGAAGGGAGTAGTTTCTTTGAAGTCATGGAAACTCTATTGTCGAGATACAATGGGGAAGATATGGTTGTCATAGCAGCAATAGCTCATGGGATTTGGACTCGCAAAAACCACGTAGTGCATGGGGGGAAGTTTGCTCACCCGAATTTTATTGTAAAAGAAGCTGAGGAGGTAGTTACCCAATTCTAGAAAGCTAATGATAGATTGGAAGATGCTCACCCAACACGCACGAAGTGGATAAGTCCCCCTCCAGGCCGGTTAAAGGCCAATTGGGATGTGGCTCTCAATGCTGATGGCAAACGTGTTGCGACAGGGGTGATTATTAGGGATGATAAAGGGTTGGTAATTGCTGCTCTTAGTCGTACTGTGGAAGCGTGTCTAGCGCCGGTCACAGCTAAAGCAATGGGAATGTTACAAGCAACTGAATTTTGTCAGGACTTGAGAATGTCGGATATAGTGTTGGAGGGAGATTCACTACAAGGGGTTCAAGCTGTCAATGCCAAAGGAGACCAATGGCTTCAATTTGGACAGATTATTGCAGATATTCAAGTGGTTCTTTCTCAGTTCCGAAGATGTGAGGTCTTACATGCAAAACGTGAAGCCAATTTCGATTTCGCAGCTCATGGTTTAGCAAAAGTTGCGGCGCAAGAACCTACGGAGAAAATATGGAAGGAAGACATTCATTTATGTATTCTGATGTAGTTCTTTTAGAGCAAGTTGCTCTTGTTGTTTAGAGTTTTATACTCTAGATCTTTTATGAAATGAAATGCAAGAAGTTTAATAAAAAAAAAAAAAAAAAGGTGTCAGCTGTCACACAAAATAAATGATAAAATTAATGAAACTTTAATGCCTCAATGAACTGAAATAGGATCATCTCCATTTTGGTTGAAATTGAGAGTATCCATTCATTTAGTGTAAAATGAGAGGTAATATTGTCTTTAACATTAAAGTTGAAAGACAAAATTTACAATAGTACCCCTCATTTTACATTAAATGGATATTATCTATTTCAGTTGAAATAGAAAGGATCCTGTTTCGAATGGAACTAGAGAGAGAAAATAAATTTTCATTAACTTTAGCATTTATTTTGTATGGCAACTAGCACGTTGTGGATTGTTAGATGTAAAACATGACTAAGATTTAATAATAAGAGAATCTCAATTTTGGAAGAAATTTGAGGGGATCCTAATCCATCATCGACAACTTTAATGGAGTGTCTCATGTTTTTCAAGATTTTATTTTATTGTATTTTTTAAATTTAAAAGCAGTGGAAGAGATTTTAGTTACTTATGAGTGTAATTATAATAGCATATGAACTCTAGAAAAAAATAAAAAAAATAAAATAAAAAAACCTATAGTAGCACCTGAATTCTAAAAAAAATTACAGTGCTTGTTGGAAGCTACACAGAGAAACATAAATAGTGGGAACTGTCAACACTCTATCAAGTCTGACTGAACTATAGCCTAATCCAACCCTATTAATGCATCGTTGAGACCCAAGTACATGCTTAACCACTTTATGAATTTTCTAAAAACCATTGAACTACAACCACCGAGGGTAAGCTTTTGTTTTGTTAGAGAAGAAAATAATGACAAATTGATCATATGCTTGTGGGTGCACAACATTATTCAAACAAGGTTCTTTATATATGATTCTTGTTTTGCTAATTCTTGTATAACTTTTTTTCCCCCTTTTAGATGGCACAAAATAAAAGAAAATGTGTGATGATTACACAAAATAAAATATATAAAAATGGATGAAAAATCAAACAATAAACTCCAATACAACCAAATTAGAGTTAGTAAACAAACATTAAGAAAAACGTGTCAAATGAACGATACAACCTTATAAATTATTGGCACGAACACAAACAAAATTGGCCGCCATAAAAGTCGATTTGACATAGAATATCAAAGACGGCACAACCATGAAACACTGAGAGGGACACGACCTCAAAAGGTCTATCAACCCTTCCCAAACCCCCCACAATGAAACAATATCAAACACCGAAAAGTTGTTGAGCGGGGAAGCACTAATTTGGAACTCAAAACCAAATAGACAAAACCAAAAGTAGCTATATATATATTTTTTAAAAAGGCAGCATCGTTCGAATGTTGCTTTAAACGATCGAACAATGCAACGTTGCACATAAAGATCAAACGGTAGCCATCTGCATGCAAATGAAATTTCGTCATTTCAACACAAGCGTGTGGATGGGGATCTATTTAAAGGGCTAGGTAGAACCATAGACCCCAATTTCATCCATTTTCTTATACTAGACCCTAGAGAGTGAGAGAAAAAAAAAATCTTCTTTAAGATGTGTGCTCTTAGGGCTAGATCTCACATTTGAGGTATAA
Organism: Corylus avellana; assembly: GCF_901000735.1. NCBI lineage: Eukaryota > Viridiplantae > Streptophyta > Magnoliopsida > Fagales > Betulaceae > Corylus > Corylus avellana. Next base: position 7,134,870 of record NC_081550.1, read on the forward strand.
AAGCTTAACTTAGTCTTAATTTATGTGTTATCTTTATGTTTAAAATGTGTTATACCTGTTAAATTGCATGCTAGTTGTTATTCTTCTATTAATAGTTAAAATATAGGTATTTTAGGTGGACAAGATTGACCTTTACATGAAAAGTATGAGCTTTGAGGACTAACTTTCTTTTAAACCCTAAAGGCTAAAGCAATGTTAAGTCACCTACCTTTCAACACCTCCTACAATTTCATTTGTTGTTTTAAAAAAAAAATTTGACTATGAGAAGAAAGTTAGGACTTTTAGAGTTTTCTAGTTATGTTTGTAACTTTGGTTACATTTAAAACGTTTATGCATGTTGTATACAACACATTATGGTAATTTCATTATGTACTTTGAAGATATTTTTCCATTATTTTATGCAATTGAGATTATCGGCTGTCATAACGAGGTCTAAGTAAAAGAATCTAATAGTTTTGAAGTCAATTACAATTTTTTAAAATTTGAGAACATTACAATCGAAGTATAAGTTTAGAAGTTTAGAAGTAAGTGTAGTTTCCTCAAAACTTTTGTAATAGAAGATAAAAAGGACACCCACAACTTGTTGGTCCTCTCCATGGAGATCTATGGCTGTGGGTTGTTGGTGCTCACCTTGGATTTTTTTTTTTTTTTGTCAAAGTTTAGCATATTTACTAAGCCACAAACTTCAATGCCTACCCTAGTATTAAAGGTAGGTTGGATTACACTCTATTAATATCTAATTGTTTGGCCCATTAAACTCAAAAATTATTTTCAGTTTTGTAATTTTGCAATTAGAACCCAATTTGAAGCTAAATACCCATGCAAGCCTGTCGATTATATTTCTCGACAAGCCTTGAAGTTCGATGTCAAGCAAATTAAACGTGTGTTTTAATTCAACATGACACATTAGTTACGAAAGTAACAGGTTTGTATATGCAAAGTGACTGGCTTTAGCTTTTTATATTTAACAAGTGTTTGTTTGGTACAATTTTTAAATTGGTTTGATTAATGGTGAAAGGATAAATTTTCAAACACTTACTTGAGTTTTTTTTTTTTTTTTAATGAAAACCTTTGACCATTTTTGAAATTTTAATAAATTCTTTAGTTAGATTATTTGTGAAATAGAAATTTGGTTATAGGAATTCTTACAACTCTGCTTTTAAAAAGTGGCATACGTCATTTAAGCATGTGAGAATCATATGCTCTCTTATTAATGCTATTAAAAAAACATGTGATAATTATTAAAAAAATAAATGTGTTTCTCATATGCTAAGGGATATAATCACTTTTTTAAGATGCTGGGTTATAGGAATTTTTTTTTTTTGACATGTCTGCACAAGAAGAGAGAAATGGGGGAGGTGAGATTCCTATTGTTAGTTAGAATAGTTTTTGGCTTTGTGAACAACACGTTCTTTGAGGTAAGTTTGATCTTCACGTTCTTTGATTTCTTTCTTCAAGTTCCCTTAATCCCTACAAAACATTAACATTTAAGAGAACTCGACATGAATGTTGGCGGAATCTCACTCCAATGCCCAAATCAGTATATGAGAAAAGTATATGCGTAATGCACAATAATTCAATCTAAGGTTTATACCTAGGGTATATGGCTATTTATAATATGAGAATATATCGTTAGACCTCAACTATGTCTATTATATTAACGTGAGGTGAGTGTGCTGAGAGTTTGATTTGGACCCGGAGTTTAACTCCAATTCAGCTTAAAGTTAGACAATTGGCCCAATTCTTCAAGGAGTTATAGTTGGACCCGGATTGAGATTCTTACTCTAATTTTAGCTTATAGCGGATATCTAATCCGAATTTCATGGGATAAGCCTTATCTCGGATATTCAGGGGTTGAGACCCAATTGCATCCTGCCTAGGTTTAAGGGATAAGGATTCATTGTACCTTTAGTATTAAAGTGGCCATTTTTGTTTGGCTCTTTTTCCAATAGATGTTTGTCCCAGGATTGGTATGTGGTGGACAAATCTTGGTCCCATGATATGTCCAATCTCGATACCCAATATGGCTGTTACCTATCATGTTTTCCTGAGATAACTTTATTCGCGGGAGTAAGTATTCTTCGTGTCCTCTCGGAATATAACTATCCTGGGGGCCTTGGAATCTGGACCATGAATTGGCAACTCTTTGTGGGCCACTATTTGGCATTGAAGCCCATAATATTATGATGGGCTGGTGTAAGTGGGATTATTCCCAACACCTACAACACAATTGGTAAGAAATTTATGTTTGATGTGCATTCGAAGTTATTTTATATAATTTTTTGCGCCTCTAAATCCAATTAATTAACAAATCTAGTCCTCATCTACTCGGGCGTTTAGTGATTGTGCATTTTACTAGGGGTGTAAACCCAGTTTCAGTTAGCGATTATTGGCTAAAATTGCTAACCATAACCGGGGTAGCCGGTTGGTCAATTTTAAAAATTGGAACCTGTAATTGGCTACCGATTATATAATAACGGCCAATTACTGGATGGTAGCTGGTTATCCAGACCGGTAACCGGGTCTTTTAAATAATTGAGTATTTTTGGCCTATTTTGCGTATTAAGCCTATTTTACGGGCTTAATTTAGCCATTTTTTAAAAACTAATTATAACTTTTTTGCCCAATAAGCTAAGCTTTATTGTGGTTGTTCAAACAAACAAAAAAAGAAAAAAAATATAAAGTAAATGACATCGTTTTATATTTTAAAAAATAATATATATATATATATATATATATATATTTTAAAAAATAATATATATATATATATATATACCCGGCTACCAGTTATAATCGGGTCTATATAAATGCAAAAAAGAGGTAATCGGATAGGTAGCCGATTACCGGTTATTTCCAACCGCTTTTAAAAGCGGTTGGCTAGTTTGCTAGTTACCGATTAGTGGCTGGATTTATGGTCTATATAAATGCAAAAAAAGGGTAATCGGATAGGTAGCCGATTACCAGTTATTTCCAACCGCTTTTAAAAGCGGTTGGCCGGTTACCGGTTAGTGGCTGGATTTACACCCCTACATTTTACAACAATTATATAGCAAGTCATTTCCCGAAAGCGTGATGGTTTTATTACAATAAATGTACTTAACTCTTAATGGAAATACTTCATTTTGAAGCATTAGCGAGAGATAAAGTGGCTTATAATAACTATATTTTACTATTATGGCCTAATAAAGAGTCTGCCATGTTAACCAACCTGAAGCCAAGAATGCCATTTATGATTTTCCCTAAACTTATTAATTCAGGAAGAATAAGCGAGGATTGCGAAGGCAATAAACTAATATATTTATAGCCATAGGGCCTCTAAATAGGCTCTAATCCCTCAGGGCTATGGTAATTGCAGCGTTCCGTTTGCCGAGGGTTTTTAAGCTGTTTTATTATTATTATTATTATTATTATTTATTTTTAGAAAAAGTGTTTTAATGCGTTGTAAAAGTAATTTTAATTGTTACTTTCAAAGGGTTTTTGTATTTTAATTATTTTATAATTGTTAAAATTAAAAAAAAAAAGAAAAAAAGAAAGAAAAAAAAGAAAGAAGGTGGTATCGAACAGGGTATTGGGCTCTCTCCCGACTCCCGAGTCTTCTTTGTCAAGGAAAACTGACCTGTACCGTCTTTTTCTATTCCCTCTCGACCAAGTTTTTCGTTTTTCTTTCTCGGGAACCCTAATAGGTTTCCACTCTCTCAAGCAAATCCACAATACCTCCATGTTAGCTCTCTAATTGAAGCTTTTCCACACCAGAATTCGGTCGTTGTTTTTCTCTTCTTAACGCTATTGAATTCGGATTTCAAGCTCAGCGAACCAGCAATTGCCTGGGTTTGAATCGATCCGCGCTGGTCCATGGCGAACGGTACGGATTCTGAGGAGTTCGTGTTGCTGTCTCGGGTGCGGACGGGCCACAAGCGCGAGTTCGCCTTCGCCCTGAAGGCACAGTCCGAGATCTGCGGGCCTCTGGGTCGGACACGGTCCAAGAAGACACGGAATGAGGTCTTTGCGACCTATTCCAGGAAGAGATTCAAGCGCTCAGATGCGAAGGAGGCCAACAACGATGCCGTTACGGAGAAGAAGAAGGCCAAGGATTCGGAGGATGCGATGAGCGAGGAGGAGGCCAAGAGCGACGTGGTGGACCTCGTCAGCGACGACGAGCCGAAGAGCGTGGTCGGTGAATCCGAATCGGTCTGCGAGAGGATGTCCAAGGAAGACGCGTCGTTGCCAGTTTCCGACGAGGAATTGAGGAGCGGAGTGGTGGTAACGGCCGTGAATTCATTGAAGGAAGAAGAGGAATCGAAGGAGGATTCGGCTGCAGTCGTGTTAACCAACGAAAGCGAGCGGAATGAGGCTGAAGAGAAGAAGAGCAAGCCGGGAATTGATAAAACAAATGAGAATTTGGCCAAAGATGAGAGGAATGAAGGGAATTCGATCAGTGACGATGGTAAGGCCGGAGATAGAGTGGTGGAGAGGCCTCAGAGGCGGTTTACACGGTCGGCGTTGAAGACAAGGGTGGAGGAAGAAGAGAGTAATAAGAAGGTGTCAGTGTTGAAGCCGAGAGTGGAGGAAAAATGTGCGGTTGAAGAGAGTAATACGAAGGTAGATGCTGGTATTGATTCCGCAGTGCGTAGCCCATCGGTTGTTACTATGCCATTCGAGACAGTGAAAATGTCGAATTATAAGAAGTTTCCGCACAAGTTGAAAGATTTGCTTGATACGGGCATTCTCGAGGGAATGCCAGTGAAGTACGTCCGGGGTGTCAAGGTATTACTTTTGATATTGCTTGTTAGTTGATAAACTGTCAATGTCAATGCGAGGTGAATTCATTATGTGTCTTTTGCATTTTAGGCTAGAGTCCCCGGAGACACCGGGCTGCAAGGTGTGATTAAAGGTTCTGGGATATTGTGCTTTTGCGGCAAATGCAAAGGAGTTGAAGTGGGTATTAGATCGTTTTTATTTTTTATTTTTTGATGACCCATTATTGTTGCTCTATGAATCATTGTATCTGTGTTTATTTTTATGTTGAATGTAGATTGTTACACCTTCCTTGTTTGAGCTGCATGCGGGCAGTGCAAATAAACGTCCACCCGAGTATGTTTACCTGGAGAATGGGAGCACTCTCCGTGATGTCATGAATGCGTGTGTAAAGGCTACGTTGGACTCACAGGAAGAGTTTGTCCGAAATGCCATCGGTTGTTCCACTCTAAGGAAGTCTACCATCTGTCTGAATTGCAGAGGTTTCTTCTACATAATTTTTATATGTTATAATATTTATCCTCATATATATATATATTTGCAAAGGAAATGTGACATTTTGGCTGTTTGCATTACAGCACGTCGTCCTGAAGCTGACAATGGGAATTCAATGTTGCTATGTAAATCATGCGTGGAGTTGAAAGAGTCTCAAGCTAGCCCTGCTCAAACTGCTGAAGCTCGCTATGGGTACGTATTGTTAGAGTTTATTTCCTGCTATCGTGGTTATATGTTTTATGTCACCTGAGTTACCTTTCTGGCATTGCTAGGTAGATTTTGTTTGTAACATGGCCTAAACCGGTTAGTTATCTTGAACTGTAGAGTTTGTTGTGATCATAGTGTGCAACATTTTATCACATATTGAATTAACATACCATTTGCTAGTTACATTTATTATACCATTGGTAGAAAAATTTATAAAATGAAGCCTACTGGTTTACCAATTAGCAGATACATATACATAGGAAAGATTGAGTTCAGACATTATTCTAAGGCCCATTATGGAGTTGAGGCTGCATTTTGAAATTACGAGTATAGGTTCTGCCCTTGGCCTTGTCACAATGGTTTAGGTGTAGAGTGGTGATTAGATAGGCATTAAGTTCAAATGGATTGCGGTATGTCTAAGGCTTTGTTGAATTTGCATGATTTGGGCTTTGCCACAGTTAATAATACTGATGCAAGGTGCATCAATTGCATCCTTCTCAAATTACTAGGCTAATTATGTACTTTCCTGTAGTATCACTTTTCGTTAACAACCATTGAAAAAGAAGAAGATGAACCCTAGTAGGTGGGGAGTACACGAGAGAAACACAATTAGCCTTTATTATGTTGGGCAGTGCTTCGAAGCCAAGCATGGGACTACTAGGTAGCTTTTTGGTAAGGCTTTGTTGTGCTCTTGCAAGTCCTAGTGAGAGTGTAGTTTTTTGAACTTTACCTTCATTATGGTTCAACAACTCAGCATTTGATTATAGTATTGACTCGAAACAGACTTGAATGCACTTTGCTTGATTAAACGAGGAAGGTGTAAATAAATTATATGGCAAAGCGGTTATGTTCATTTTGGTGATTTTTCACCCTCTTTTTCAACATGGAATTATGGCACTTGCCTTTGATACATAATGCCATTGTCGTAGTAGTAGTTATGGGGCATGAAGATTGTTGGGATCTTTTCTATAATTCTGTGACAGGTTTTTATTATATTAATTTACAGTTGTACGTGCTGTCATGAGTGGAACAAAAATGAAATTTATTTATTTATTTCTCATTTTACATGCATATGTTTGCTTCATGCAAAAAGTTGGTGTTTGCAGTGAGTTCACAAGTACACCGACTATCATGGAAAACATAGCAAAGATCTAAATACCTGAATGTGTAGGGTGTGACATGTAAATTAGTCAATTCTCTTTTTTCTGCAAAATAAAATGATTAGAGCGTGGGGTGTGGCTCCACTTTTTCCTGTGCGGGTCATTTGGCATGAAAGAAATACTCAATATTTTCAATGGTATTGAGCTCGATCAGAACACCCTAAAAGTCTTATGTCTTTATAATCTTTGTATGATTGGATGACTGTTCTAGGCAGCTCTAATACTTTTTCATTTCCAGGTTTTCTTGCCCTTTGAATTTCAGATTGTAAAATTTAGGTGGAATTTTTTGTACACCTACTGTTACTTTATTTTTTGGTATTCTTTTATATAATATCCTTTATTTATGGTAAAAAACACAGATTTTATTTCCCCAACTTTTTTACAAACTCAAGGATATGAAAATTTTGGTTTTATTTGGATTATTTCAGATCACCAAAGCGAGTCTTGGTTCCAAAGTCAGTCTTTGTTCCAAAGTCAGTCTTGGTTCCAAAGTCATCTGACAGTGTTTTGAAGTGTAGCTCATCTCAAACTAAGAGTCAGGGAAGACTGACAAGAAAGTAAGTGTTTTTCTAATAATATATTATTCTTTTCAATGTCATATTGAGTCTTTTGCCGTTTCATAATTATTCTGATCACTCCTCTAACTTACAACTTTCCTCCCACATTCTTTTGACAGAGATCTACGCTTGCATAAGTTAGTTTTTGAAGAAGATGTGCTGCCAGATGGGACCGAAGTAGCATATTATTCTCGCGGACAGGTTATAGCAATAAAGATTACTAAACCAATTGTTTTGTTTAATTAATTGGATTCATCTGTTCTGAGTAGTGATTTGATGTGGGCAGAAATTGTTAGTCGGTTACAAAAAGGGATTTGGAATCTTTTGTACTTGCTGCGACTCTGAGGTACGTTTTTGCTTCTGCTGGAATTGATGTTCTGTTTCAATATCTAGCTAGCTATTGATTTCATTTACATTTACCGAGCAGGTTAGCCCCTCACAGTTTGAAGCTCATGCTGGTTGGGCATCACGTCGCAAACCGTAAGTGTTTCAAAACATTTTGCTGGTTGGGGTCAAATTATGTGGTGTTGGCTTCACAGTTGTCCTGCAATTGATGTCCAAAATCAGTTGCTTACTCTTTTTCCAAATGGCACAATTTAGTTAGCAAGACCTCTGTGGGCCAGGTCCACCCAAAGTCTCTGGAGGATTTTTGGAACTTGACAAGAAATAAGTTGTATTAGCTTTCCTCTTTTGTTTCTCTCTTCATTTAAATTGGGGTTGTCTCTTTTTGCAGTTACCTACACATTTACACATCTAATGGAGTGTCTCTCCATGAGTTATCTATATCCTTGTCCAAAGGTCGTAAATTGTCTACCAATGAAAATGATGACCTCTGTTCCATCTGTCAAGATGGAGGGGATCTTTTGTGCTGTGATGGATGTCCACGGGCTTTTCACACAGGTATGTTTTTGTTTTTCTTGAATAAGTCCTGTTCTTGAAACCTTATTTATTTATTTATTTTTTCTGGTCGTGAAGGTCCAATTACTCAGACATTTTTAGCGATTATTTTCTGAAACTCGGTTATTTCATGGAAAATTGTAAGAAGAGAGGTTGCTTATTGAACTAAAAAAGAAGAAGATAAAGGTTACATTGTAAGAGATATTGCAATGAAAAAAGCAGATTGGCTGTTGTATTTTTTTTTTGAATGTCAAGGGATTGCTAGATTGGAAAGATAAACTTAGATGTCAAGAACTGTTGCTATTGATGCCTAAACTCAGGAGCTCTAGCCTTATGAATTAAGTGCCTGACCTAGTATGGCTAGATATTATTTCGTGATGCTTTGCCATCGCTAGGTGCACCATTCAGCAATCAAAGGCAGTTTTTGTAAATTAAGACATAGTTTTACATAATAATGTTTTTCTTTTATTTCTTATTCAGTTTCTAAGGTCATTGAGTCTGGAAAATAGTTGGAGAGACACAGCTCCAATCCCATTTGGTCTATACTACCTTGTGGTTTTCATGTATTAACTACATATTGTATCTAAGAAAGCAAGAGAAACATTTCACATTTGGTGTATGATCTCATACTAAGATGTGATAAACAACTGGGATAGGTTCATAACTTCCAACCCTTAGATATTTGGGACGCGCTGGGAAAAGATTTAAAATTCGAAGCATGTTAGGACACTATTAATTTACTTCCTTATGCATTGTTATCTATTTATTTTTTCCCTTGTTTCCTTGTTCCTGTTGTCTATACATACATCCAAATTAATTGCCTTTATGTGTTATATTTTGTTTTTAATTGCAAATAAATATATTTTGATCTCTTTGTTCTCCCTTTTTTTTTAACAAAATAAATTTGGTGAAACTATTTGGATTTTAATTATAGCAACTATCAAAATGAGAAAAAAGGGGTTCCGGTTCCATGCCCATGGTTTTATTATTTATTTATTTATTGATAAGTAATAAACCAATCTCATTAAAAGTGTAAGGCATTCTTAAGTACACTGGAAGTATACAAAAGGAACCATTTAACTAGCAAGGGCAAAGTGAACAAGGAAATCATTAAAACTAATCAACAAAGGAGACACATACACCGCAGATACAAAATATCATAGAACAAAGATAAAATTTTCCCCAATGTCCTCTTTGTCCTCAAAGCACCTATCATTCATTTCTTTCCATACACACTAGAAAAGGCATGTAGGCACCATTTTCCAAAACGCAACACTCCTAGGCCTGTCAAAAGACCACCAACAATTAAGCAGATCAATACTTTTAGGCATAACCCAGGACATTCCAAAACAACGAAAAAAGGAACTCCAAATTGCAGAAGCTACATCACAATGGAGAAGAATATGATCTACTGACTACCCATTCCTCTTGCACATACAACATATGTTCATCACTATGGTGTGCTGCCTTTTGAGATTATCTAAGGTGAGGATCTTGTCTAGAGCTGCCGACCATATAAAGATTGCCGCCCTCGAAGGAGCCTGTGTCCCCCAAACGCTCTTCTAGGAGAAATGACTCCCTTAAGGAGGAACCAATGAGCAGAATTAGGATTTGACCTTGAACAAACCTTTTTTTTTGGAAGAAGCCGACAACAATTGATCATGTCCTCTTCTTACTCTAAATGAATGCAACACCTAGTAAAAAGAAGCAAAGACCTTCACCTCCCAATCCTGCGACGCTCTAGTAAAACTCACATTTCACTGGTTGGAACAGCCCATAAACTTCAAATTAGCTGTATAGTGGTGTCCTTAGCGCAAGCGAAACCAAATAAAACTGGAAAAGCTACCTTTAGAGCCACTTCCTCGCACCACTGGTCATGCCAAAAGCTGATCTTGGTGGCATCCTCCACTTCAAATCTAGTAAAGCTAAAAAAGTTATCCCACCCTTTCTTGATATTCTTCCACAACCCCACCCTAAAGGCTCTAGCAGGAACAAGAGAGCATTACCCTCCCCATAAACTTCCATATTTCGAATCTACCGCCACTCTTCACCAATCCTTTCTCTCATGCCCATATCGCCACAACCACGTGTAAGAGAGCGTGATTAAATACCAACAAATTCCTTATACCCAACCCTCCCTCAGAGATTAGAGAACAAACCTTAGACCAAGCCACCAGGTGGTATTTGAACTCTTAACCTAGCCCACCTCACAAGAAATCATGTTGGATCTTCTCAATATGTTTGGCAACACTCGCCAGAAGAGGGAAGAGAGACATAAAATACGTAGGCAGATTTGCGAGAGTACTCTTGATGAGAGTAACACTCTCCCACTCTTAGACAAGTACATCCTTTTCCAACTAGCCAACCGAGATTCGAGCTTCTCAATAAATCATGGCTTTATTGTGACTGTTCTTGTGAATGGCAATCTTTCTTATTCTTATAATGAATTGCTGTTCAGTGGAGACTAGCTGGGTTAATTTTGTCATACAGATTCGTTCAATCTGCTTGATTTCCATTCATGATGTTAGTTATTTTGGCCAATTGCAGAGTGTGTTCCTTTACCAAGCATTCCCAGTGGTACTTGGTACTGTAGATATTGCCAGAATGTGTTCCAACAAGAAAAATCTGTGGAGCGTAATGCTAATGCTGTAGCAGCTGGAAGGGTTGCTGGAGTTGATCCTATAGAACAGATAACCAAGCGATGCATTCGTATTTTTAAAACTCCAGAGGTTGACTTTGGTGGATGTGCATTGTGCAGGTTCTCTAGTAACTATTCTTGCCATCAAAAGTTACTATATCTTAGATTACTCATTATTTTCTTCTAGCCATAATGTTTTGTGTGTATAAATTAAAAAACAAAAGTAGCTCTGCATCTAAAAGACCAAATTGTATCTATACCTGATGATCGTATGTTATCTCGTCTGTAATTGAACCTTAAGGTCCTGTCAGTGATTAACTGGGGCTTTATTTGCTTGCTGCTGTGTATCAAGACTATTTTTTTGACCTTTTATATATGGTGTTCGTTGGTGTTTATTTTTTGTCGTACTAATTTTAAATTTACACGGTCAACATAACGTTTTTTTAATTGTTGTTGCTCTTGATGCTTGCAGAGGCCATGATTTCAGCAAAAGTTTTGGTCCTCGCACGGTTATTTTCTGTGACCAGGTAGTTTATATTCAGATCATGTTGTCATATTTGAAATGCTTTACATTTCTAGTTTGTTTATTACGTACCTAATTACGTGCACTGTTCCCTCAGTGTGAAAAGGAATATCATGTTGGCTGTTTGAAGGATCACAATATGGAAGACCTTAAGGTGAGAATTATTTTGGTTATATTTTACAGTTCTATTGCAACCAGAGTTTCTTTGCTGTTTATTTGATCTGCAAATGCTGACAAGATTTATTCACCAGGAATTGCCCAAAGGGAAGTGGTTTTGTGGCACAGATTGCAACAGAATTCATTCTGCTTTGGAAAATTTGGTAGTTCGTGGAGAACAGAAGCTTCCAGACTCACTTCTGAATGTTGTAAGAAAGAAGCATGAAGAAAAAGGGTCTGATAGTGAGGCTAAAGTTGATATAAGATGGAGGGTTCTTAATTGGAAATTGGCCTCTTCTATTGAAACTAGACAGTTGCTTTCAAAGGCTGTTGCCATTTTCCATGTGAGTGGAGTGATTATCCATTGTTATACTTGTGATTTTCCATTACTTGTGAATTTTTTCTTTGATTTTTCTTTATAGTAAGCATCTGGAAGGTCAAATGATATGGAGTTAGTTTTGACAATGAGATAACTTGTTACATTATTTATTTGCTTGGTACAACATATGCATACAACTTATCAAAAAAAAAAAAAAACATATGCATACATATTCTCACATAGCATTGATGCATTGGTTTTGCCTTGTGTGCTTTTACTTGTCTGATATTTATCTTAAAGGAGATGTCATTAATTAAATTACTTGTTTGGTTTCCTATTTATTTTTGTGCTTTAGGAACGGTTTGATCCTATAGTTGATTCCGCTTCAGGCCGTGACTTTATTCCATCAATGCTTTACGGGTGAGCAATTCTCTTTCTCAATCACACCCTGCTTGCTTTCCTTGTGTTATAATTATTTAGCATCTAGTTGAATTTTATTTTAAATGGCTTTGCAGAAGGAATATCCGGGGCCAAGACTTTGGTGGGGTTTATTGTGCAGTACTGACAGTCAAGTAAGACTAATGTCTTCCTGTGTTTTACCAATGTTGTAGAATAGATATATTATTCTTATAATTGTTCCTTCTAATGCAGTGAATCAGTCGTGTCAGCTGGAATGTTTCGAATATTTGGGAAGGAAGTGGCAGAGCTTCCTCTAGTAGCAACAGACACTGATTATCAAGGACAGGTAATTTTACTCTACTGGGATTTTTACTTTTGGAATGGTGGCACCTATTCTAAGTTGATGATGTTGTTATTGTAGGGTTACTTCCAGTCTTTGTTTTCTTGCATTGAGAGGCTCCTTAACTCTTTGAATGTGAAAAACCTTGTGCTACCAGCGGCCGATGAAGCCGAATCAATATGGACAAATAAATTTGGTTTTAAAAAATTAACCCTAGACGAGGTGCGTGTTTTGTTCACATATTCTGTTTGGGAGCACAAAGAACTTTTAAGATTGATGTGTGCGCCTTTTTATGTTTTCAGCTTAACGAGTTCAAGAGACATTACCATATGGTGATTTTCCAAGGAACATCAGTGCTGCAGAAGTTAGTGCCTGCATGTTGAATTGTTGAGGTGTTGAAATAGCTGGAAAATTTTGTGAAATGGAGAAGGCACTATTTTGCAGAGTCTTTTCCTTCAAAATGTATAGAATGTTTGTCATTTTGGTGTACAGAAAGTAGACATTATTATACCCATCCTACGAGTTGATATATTCTTTTTGTAGCACAGATATGAGAGAGAGAGAGAGAGAGAGAGAGAGAGAGAGAGAGATCTACTGTAGAAAATTAGATCAGGTTTTTGGAACAAACTTTTCCAAATTTTGAAATATAAAATTTTATGTGAACCTGGAAGTATGTCCTCAATTGTCAATACTAGTGTTGCTCTACTTGTTTATGGATTGGAATGAATCTCATAATTTTACCACTTTTAATCATTTGATGTTGCTCTTAAATTAGGGTCATGGCACTAATTCTTATACCGGGTTGATTTCGCTTAGGTATAATTTTTTCAACGGTTCAAATTTAATTTGACTATTGATAGTGACCATAGCTAGTAACCTAGAACCTCAGTGACCAACAATGACCATATTTAGTGGTAGGTGTGTAGGTCACATGCCCACTCATATGCCATAAAATATTGCTGAAACCTCTTTTGTCGGTGCAAAAGAAGCAGAATCTCTATATTTAATCACTACAAAAAAAATTCAAATATATTTTGATTTTATAGCCGTTGCGCAACCATTCCCTTTAAAAACGGTATCTAGTTTCTAAACGAGACGACCCATCATCCAAAAACTTGAAAAGCGGGGAAATTCAAAATTTTGAAATTCAAAAGGCACAGAATTCTCCGTCAAACATTTTCTTTTTTAGGAAGCTAATTTACTTTCTGCCCCCACAGAAAAAAAAGTTCCCCCTATTGTGCCTTTCTCGGTGAACTTATCAAATACTTTTTTTGCGTGAAATAATTCAATTTCCCTATCATCGAATTGGCGTCTTTTGTGACAAATCGAGTTGCGAAGGATAACGGAGCTAGAGAGAGAAATGGGTCAGATCCAGTACTCCGACAAGTACTTCGACGACACCTACGAGTACCGGTAAGGCGGTAACCATTTTTTCTTCACAGATTTTTCTTTTCCCCCTTTCGTTTGTTGTACATATGGTGAAATTTTGTCTCTGATTTTGTCTTTTTAGCCATGTGGTGCTCCCTCCTGAAGTGGCGAAACAGCTTCCCAAGAATCGGCTCCTCTCTGAAGTATGCAAAATTAGGGTTTCTGATTTTTTTTTTATTCATTTTCTTTGATATTTAGTAAACCTATGATTTGCGTGTTGGTATACATGGATTGGATTTCTGATTAGTTTTAAGGGGTGATTTTGATTCAGAACGAATGGCGTGCGATCGGGGTCCAGCAGAGCCGTGGGTGGGTCCACTATGCGATTCATCGCCCCGAGCCACACATCATGCTCTTCAGGAGGCCGCTGAACTATCAGCAGCAGCAGGAGAACCAGGCCCAGCTTGCCAAGTGATCCATCATTCCAAACAAATTTGCTCGTAAATCTCTACAAGTACAAGTGAATTGAATGATTTAGTTGAATTTGTGTCTGTTGTATTTGTTAATTCTCCTGTTTGGGGAATTTTATACTTGTCATCTGTGCTGCTGCAGAGATGATAGATATATGTTAGTTTACCTCTGGTGTGCTTCTTTGATGTTGTGGATTTAGTTTCGATGGTGGGTTTTTACTTACACTTTTGTTTTTCTGCTCATTGTGCTTCTGGTCTTTCTCTTGTTGGAGATCACAAAATTAGGTTACTTTTTTCAGAAATTTGTTAGAGAATTTTTTAGTTTAGATTTATAATTTTGGGATCATTTCATTGCTGATATGATATCTATGGCACATGCTACATACGGATAAGATAGGATTCGTAGAGGATGTTTGGTATGTGGAATAGATTCATGAAATGAAATAGCTTTTTCTTTTTGTTTGATTGTACACCATTCCTTGGATGGCTACCCATATAATTTTTTTTTCTTTTATATCTGGGATATTTTAGAAATTTTGGTCCAATTCCTGTGAGAGCGAGTTGTCACCAAATAAAAGAATAAAAATGGTTATTCTATTTCAACTTCTTATATTCACAAGAAAATTCATTCTTATTCTTAAAGGAATCGTGTACTTAACTAACGTCTTAGGGTGTTTTTGGTATTATCTCTAGAGGGTAACTCAATCGGTTAAGGACCACACTTCATGAAGTGGAGGTCTTTAGTTCAAATCTCACTCTACCCTCTTGTGCGGACATGTCAAAACAAAAATGGTGTTTTTGGTATTGATTGTTTTGTTTGATGTCTCAATTCTGCATTTATGTGCTTGATCCACCTGCTATTGCTGTAAACGTGAGACTGGCTTTAATATATATATATATATATATATATATATATATATATATATATAGAGAGAGAGAGAGAGAGAGAGAGAGAGAGCACTTTTTCTTTGCAAGCCAATTTAAGGATGAATTTTATTTGAAGTTTTTATAATTTGATATTAGAGCCATCACCACGTTGAGTATGAGATAAAATGAACTAAGACTTTATGACCGAATCTTAGAGGGCCATTTAAAGTAATTTTAGAAGTTTATCTTGTATTCCTCTAAAAATAAGGTGGCTTTTAAAATTATTATTTGATCAAAATTTAACAATGATAAATTTGATGATTTTTAAAAGTCACATTATTTTTTAAGGGACACAAAAGTGACATAAGAACTTTAGTATTACTTGTCGATTTATAGGTTGGATTAAAAGTAATTCTAAATACTTAGCTCTTATCCCACTGACCTAATGTTGCAGTACTCATCGATCATTGATTTTTTTTTTTAAAGGCTGATCCATCAACTTAGTAGAATGAGAGTTGAGTATATTGCATCACTCGAATTAAAATGTCTTGACATTGTGTAAGAGTATAATGTTAAGTCATTCGAACGAGGAGAGTTCTTTGTTCCTAGTTCTCTCGTAGCTGGATCCTCTGGAACCATAATAATTTTTAGTTAAAATGGGATTCCCTCAAGTCTTTGCAAAGTCTTAAAACCGTGTATGGGGTTGATGCCGGCCTAATGTTAGAAGAGCAATGAAGTTTGTGACTTGATGACATGTAGGACTATAGGAGCCAGCAACCGAAGCCTCGGTGAACTGCGGCTATAACTAAAATAGTCTTAAGGTAGCAAAATTCATTGCCGGGTAAGTTTTAACCTGTATGAAAGGCGTTCTTAACTATGTGTATGTGTTAGCTTTTTATTACCTTCTTTGCAAGCTACTTTTTAATTGAGTAATGTTTTAGTAGGCAAAATCGAAAGTTAATGAAATAGTTTCAAACAACTATTTGGCCATTTGATTGACATTTATTCCTCTGAAATAGTTATTTTAGAGGGAATAATAACTATTGTGTGATTAAAAGCTTCTCATCCGAGAGGTGGGGAATAGTTTATTTATGGCCCGTTTGGGAGTGCGATTTTAATAAGTGCAATTTTAAAAGTTCTGTTTTTAAAAATTGCATTTTTTAAATCACTACTTTTTAAAATCGCACAGGCGTTTGGTAAAATATACTAAAAAGTACTTTTTTTTATCAATTGAGTGTTTGGATAACATTAGCATATAATTGCGGTTTCATGACTAAATTACCAATAAGGATGAACAGGACAGAGAGGATGAAGAAAAAAAAGAAAAAGAAAAGAAGGGTTTTAATATATTTTAGGTGGGTATTCTTGGTATTTTTTTCAATCCCGTTCTAAAAAAGGTAACTATTGCATCAAATATCTTTTTAATAGAAATTGTGATTTTGTTTTAAATTCGCACTTTTTCAAATAAGCACCCTCTAATCATCTTATGGAAATCGCAGATTTTTTTGCGATTTTAAAATTTGCGTTTTTAAAATCGCAATCCCAAACACCCTAGAGTTGCGATTTAGTTTAAAATTGCAGATTATTTTTTTAAAAACGCACTCCCAAACGCACCCTTAATGGTCTATAACTTTTATAAATTAATACAATGAATTATGAATAAAAATATATAATTTACAATATAAATGAGACTAAAATCTATCCATTAATATAAATTTATTCATTATTTTATAATATTATTTATCCTCATATACTCTCTCATTGTAAATAAATCTACTTGCTTTATACCACTTTCCCAATTTTGTTCTTATTATTATTTTTTTATTTGAAAATAGGAATAGTACATTAAAACCACTTCTAGTTAATTTAAAAATAAATTGTTATTTTGAGAAAGTAAACAAAAATATTTCTTTGCGTTAAAAAAAATGGTATCCATGTAAGACCCAAATTAAAAAAAATAAAAAATAAAAAATAAAAAATAAAATAAAAAGAAGAAAGAAAAAGAAACGAAAAAAGATGAAGGTGTGGTTATACTTATACTTATACCTCTAACACGTGCGACCAGTTGCCCAATTTTGTTATTTTCTTTAGGGGAAAGTTCACATATCCTTTCAAACTACCACTCAATTGACAATGTCCCCCCAAACTTTCAATTGTGACAATTTTCCCCCAAACTACAAAAAATTGTCAATGTTTCCTCCAATGATAAAACTACCCTTAGTAAAATAAAACAAAAAAATATTAAAACTTCAAGAAAAACTCCGTTTGAAAAAAAGAAAAAAAAAAAAAAAAAAATATATATATATATATATATATATATATATATAAAAGAAATTAACAATTTTCGTTTAAAAAACAATGTTTTTTTTTTTTTTAAAAAAAAAATCGTTCTTTTTAAATTAAAATTTATCTTTTTTTAAAAAAATTAATTAATTTATTTATTTTTTGAATTTCTGGGGTATTTTTGTCTTAATGAGAAATACATATGAACATTTTTATCTTTTTGCTAGCCTTATGGGGGACATTGACAATATTTTAGTAGTTTAAGGGGGACATTATCACAATTGAAAGTTTGGAGGACATTGTCAATGGGGTGGTAGTTTGAGGGATTGAGATCTCCTAGAATTCCTTTGAAATTTGAGATTCTCAAGTTCATAAATCTCAGTCGTTAATCTCATCTAAGCGTCTAAAATAAGTATTGTTTCAGAATTTAATGAAGAAGCTATCTTATTAAATTTCTGTCACTTATTAGCTTTCTCATTAAATTCTGAAACATCATTTATTTTAGATACTTAGATAAGATTGACTGCTGAGATTTATGAACTTAAGAATATCAAATTTAAGGAGAATTCTAAAGAATCTCAATCCTAGTTTGAGGGGTCATAATATTGTTGATTGTTATACTTCTCGAGTTTGGCCAATCCGACTCAAAACTAGCAGAACCTCAACTCGTCAAGCATCTCAACCGATTGAAGTGGCTCAATTTTTAGAGCTCGTATAATTCACATGAGGTAACTCATTCGCGATTCGATATGCTTAGTGCGATGTCGTTTCATGTTAGGGTTTATAAAATTCGTTCAACTCTCTAAAATTTTTCCTTTTCATTTCCAAATTGAAGAACGTATCGCGTGTTTAAAATTAGGGTTTGTTGATTAAATAATTTACCTTTTTCAACTGAAAATATCCTCATTGCTATTTCATTCAAACATTTTTGTCCTTAGAGCTTTCGTTTTTTCAAGTTTTTGTTTTAAGTCATAATTGTTGCGGTGAGAATTTGTGTTGGGATAATTTTATTTATTTTTTCTTGAAGGAGGTATAATCTGTGGGTGTTTTAGCTCATATAGTTTGAATTAGATTCTTTGCTGATTTTGCATTATGTTACTGTATCTTAGTCTTCTGGTCTCGATCTTGATCATGTTCAATGTTTTCCTAGATTAGAGAGGTTCTTGTAACACCTATATGTAATTTGAGATATTTGAAAGGATAATGGAATGGATAGATGGATTGAATATGAAAGATGGGATGATAATAGGAAATGGGCACTTCGAGAAGCCCAAGAATCTCCAGGCAGATTTGAGATGACAACTAAAAGCCCAACTCGCAACCAGCAGAATCCTTTCCTCCAGCCCATAGACTAATTCCTCATTTTATTGTAATGCTTTCCAACTCTTGTCTCTGCACCACGCAGAACGTGCCAAGTGTCCAGCCACTTCTTTCCACTCCCTGCGCCATGTGTCCCTCCTATCAATCCTTCTCCCCAAACGCACAAGGCCATCTTCTCCCTCTCTTCTTCTCAGCCGCCATAGCCACTTTATTGAACAACTGCAGACCAATTTTAACTTCCTCTAAAATGTTCATGCCTTTCTCTTTTTGCAAGCCAACCCTAGCCGTATCTTCTTCCTCCCTTCTTCTCAACCGCCCAAGAAATGCTTCTTGCCTCGATCAAAACACCATCTGACGCACCAAAGAAAGAAGACGCCATCACCTAACTTTATTTGCGGAGTTTTATCAAACAACTGCACTTCATTGCAAAAAAGCCTCTCAAAATTCGAAATTTTTTTCCCCAAATCTTGCTCCCCCAATTCTTCGTTCTTGATTTCTCTTTTGATCTCCACCTTCTCAGGAATCAACTGTATCTTCTTACAATCCACGGACTCGCACCCGGAAAACCAATCTAAAGCCTCATTGTTGTTGGCCATGTTCTGGCTGATATCGTCAAAGCTTTCTGTCGTTTGATCGACACCCTCCAATGGAGTAGGGATTTTCTGGATTAGCATGTCGTCTGCGTCTTCTTGTACAAGATCTTGCCCTACCCCTTCGCTCAATATTTCATTCAGATTGTCAAGAGCCCTCTGATTTGCTTCTTGTGTCCCTGCTTCATCTTCTTGAAACCTGCACTGTAATGCTGCAACAAATTTTTTCCACGTGTTATACAATCCAAGACCTTCAATCTCGTGAAACCAACTGAGAGCTTCTCCTTTCATGTGAAATACAGCAATGGGAATTCGATCTCAAATTGGAGTTTTGTGATGTTCAAAGAACTGATTTGCCATAAAGATCCAGGTAGAAGGATTTTTACCTGTAAATCTTGGAAATTCCATGCATGCTATATGCATGCTTTATGCTTTTCTTGATTATTTGATCTGCAGACTTTATCTTTCAGCAAAGTATTGATGCTTGCCGTGAGTGCTGCCAATTGTTTCTTCATCTTCAATAATTGATTCTGGAGACCCCCGCCATTGTTGAATTTGCGAATTTTTTTTGTAGAATCGTCTCTCTGATACCACTTATAACATATTTTCTAATAATTTGAGATATTTGAATGGATAATGGAATGGATAGATGGATTGAATATGAAAGATGGGATGATAATAGGGAGTGAGCACTTCGAGAAGCCCAAAAATCTCCAAGGCTGATTTGAGAACAGCTAATCTCCATGAAACCTTTTACTGAATAGTCCTTTTCATCCTTATACAATTCTCTTACGAATCTTATATAGAGTTAGCCCCTAAACTCAAGCCTAACTCTTTGGGCTTTACTCACTAAAGGACTTTGTCCCACTAACCAAATATGTCCATTACACTTGGAGGAGCTCCTACTATTATATCCCTTACAGTTCTCTGTAATTAATGCGTGTATAATGTATTATAACACTATAATTAGCAACTAATTTTTTGGAAAAAAATCCTGCAACAAGCAACATAATGCTGACACATATATTGGCCCTTGGTGCAGACTATCAGCAAGATCATCACCCGAGCTCATTATTTCACATTCTAGCCCTATAAATTTTAGTGTTTTCTCTTCTTTCTTTTCCTAGTTATCTTGGTTATGATTAATTTTTGAAAGCTAAAGATTTATGCATGCATTATTTCTCAGAAGTTAGAATCTTCATAAGCAGGGGTAGGGATTGGATGTAAGAGAAAAGTCAGTAATGGATTGCTGTTGTATATGTCTTGAGAAATACTATTTAGTTGACTGTTATACGACTGTCACACAATTGAAATAATATGACAGTGAAAATCAGCAATTGATTTTTTTTTTTTTTTTTACAATCTTTTGTTAATTTAAAGGCTGATTTTCACTACCGCGTTATCCTAGTTGTGTGGTAATTGGATAAAAGTTTACTAAATAGCATTACTCGTCTTGAGAAATACTATTTTACTGTTATACATTTTCTGGCATGCTATGCAGTCTAATTGAAGACCCAGCTTTCTTATCTCTGGATGCATTAGTTGTAACAGATGTTTTCTTGGTCATTTTTTTCAGGTAATACTTTTAATCTGCTATAGTAATCTCAATGTCGAGATCACGCAATGCCGTTGTTGTCACTGGCTTAGTTGTTTTTGTATCTGCAGGCTTGGCATTTCCCTTTTACATGGCGTAAGTAAATTGTCATTTTTAAGGCATGTACTGTGGAGAGTTGTATTCACTCGAGTCAGTTATAATAACATGGTTTCTATTATTCAGATCATCAAGACAGCCTGTTATTGACCCATCAAAGCCACTGCCACCGCAGGCAACTTTCCGAGGGCCTTATATAAACACTGGCTCGCGTGACGTTGGACCCGACCATCGAACTTACCCGAAGAAATGATTTATATTGTGAAGGACCTGCTCTTGGTGTAAGTGAAATATGTGTTTGAATCATGTACTCTTTTGGCAGATAGACATTTTTGGATTCTGGATCAAGGAGGTCTCTGCAACTTACCGCCGTTTAAATGAGTGGGCTTAAGATTTATGCTCATGACCCAGCATTATCTTTGAGTATGCAATTGACTGGGTGTATGAGATTTCCTTTGTATTTTGGACTGATAGGGGGAAAAGATATGTATGAGACAGAGCAATTGATATAGACTATATGCTTCAATTAGAACACAGAATAAATTTCATTTGTTTTTCTACCAAAGAGGGACAAATAGAGGTTCAAGCACTCAATAGGGGGGTTGGCTGATTGGGTGCTGCAATGTTGTTCCATGTTCCTGCTAGAAAGAAAAGTTTGGCGCTGTCATATGATCTCTCTCTCTCTCTCTCCCCCCTCCCCATACCAAGTGTTGAAACATTCTTGGTTTTATTTGCTTAGTTCAATGGAAGCAAGCTTTTTAAGTTGTACTTTTCAGCACCCCTACAATGCAAGACTGGAGAAGCGAAAAAAATGGGTGAATAATCTTATGGCGTCGTCTCTTTGATAAATTTAGTGTCAAGTCATTAATGATTCCAGATTGGAGCCAAACAAAAACACAATCTCAACTCAGTTTGGAGAAAATTTGTGTTGGAAGAAGCATTGTTCATGAGACAACTTCTTAAGGATCCAAAAAGAGAAGTTATGGTAAAAAGCCTTGAAAATGCCATAGGTGAGAGGCCTGTGGTGTGTTCCGACTGTTGAAATTGCTTTTAGCCAAGAGAGATATATAGCCAGGTCTACTGCAAACAGTATGTCAAACAAGACGATTTGGGCGTAGATTCAAATTCTAGTTTGAGTTCGTTTTGCTTCGCAATTCACTCTTGGGTGTTTTTTTTCTTTGGGCGGCAACAGTTTCTGCAATCGAGCTCGTACAAAATTTCCTAACTTGTGCATGTGAACGTGGTCAGAGAAATCAAATAACGGTTAGAGATGCTTTCCAGCATTCTCTCAGCATTTTTTTAGTATTCTCACATGACGTAATATACAATTCATCATTGGTTTTTTTCTTAATTAAATTAATCAAATGAATTGAGCATGTCACACCAGTTGAAAAATAACATCTCTAACGGCTTTGCCCATATGCCACAACGCTAGTGGACTATTACATAACATAGATGGTAAATAATGTTACTTTTTACATTAAGATTTTTATACTAGTTTCAAATGGGTTAATGTGTTGAAATTGCTATATATATATTTTTTTAAGTGATATTTAAAACAAATTACATCAACTCGTATGAAAATTTAGTAGGAAGAATGGGAACTCATGATGTTCACTTCCTTGGTAGGCAATTTGTAATTGAATTGATCTTTCTAGTAGTTGCGTGCAAGTTACATCCCTCAAAATTGTGGAGGTCATTTTTCTGCCAAAAAATAATTTCTTACAATACCTAAAAATCAGCCAATGAGATTTGGACAACTATTAAATCCTCCAAGAAAACTTTTCCCTCCAGAAATTACCGTTAAGCTCTATTAGGCTTTGCAGTGGCCACGTGTTACTTGCTGGTTATAAATTCATCAAAACACGAAACAAAGCAAGGACATTCAATGATGGCGATGTCGATTGTGTCAAAAGAGTTGGCAAAATAGGTACCAAACAAATAGGTACAACGAATCATGTTAGGTACCTATTTTATCAGCCACTCTCTCAATCCCGTCGGACTCATCAGTTCACACCATTTCAAACTTTCACGCAAAGCTCTAGACCCCGCAAGAGCAAAAACAGAGCAACCCTCTCTCTCTCTCTTTCTGATAAAATTTGGACTCATCAGTTCACAACCATTTCAAACTTTCACGCAAGGGAATTGCAGCACTTACAAACAAGTTGTCCCGAATCTTGTTCCCGACTGATGTGGTAGTAGTTAAGTAAACTATAGTTAAGTTTGTTTGTTTGTTTGTTTTTTTTTTTTTTTAGAAAAGAAAATAAACCCACCAACTGACCCCAGTGAGTCAGGGACTCCACTCACGCTCTCTCTCCCAAAAACCACGCACAGCACACTTATCTGTCTCCCCAACACCATTGCAGCTCTGCTCTCTCTCCCCCACCCCACGCCTTTGGCTTCCGGCGAGGCCTACGCCCACGCCGACCCACTGCACCAGATCGGAGCCGACGTCCACAATCCGGTCTCAAATTTCTTAGATGATGGGATCTATAATCTGTGAATTTTTAAGATGGGCCCAAACCCAACGAACGCCCAGCAGCACCCAACGCCACCATCAACGACTGGCACCACCCCTACAGCTTTCTGAAGAAGTTTTCAGTGATCGAGTGGAAATAACAAAGAGCAAAGTTCCAGAGGATGAACAAACCTGAAAAAAAAAAAAAAAAAACCGATTATGAAGATTCCTAAAAAAAAAAATAACATTTGCACACAGATGAAATTAAAAATCTCAAAAAAAAAAAAAAACCCAAATCAGGCAAGCCCTTTCCACTAATTAATCAGTCAAAAGCACCAAACATAAACTACCTTCCATTAAACAATAACCATAAAACATTGAATTTCAACTACGGAGAAAAACATAAACACCCAATGTCAAAATAGCTCAAACATAAACACCCTTTTGACTAATTAATCAGTCAAAAGCACCAAACATAAACACCCAGATGCCAAAATAACTCTTTTGGCATTTGGGAACCCAAATCCATGTTTCTCAGCCACCAATTTCAGCTTTCTCTCAATGGATCTGCATGATTTGAAGTGACCCGATTAGGAAAAAGATAGAGAGAAAGTGAACCCAAATCCATGTTTCTCAGCCACGAAGGCTTCTTTCTTCTTCTTCTTGTTTTTAAGAAGAAAGCTGTTTTTTATGTCTGACATTTGGTTTCAAACGGCGTGAGGAGTCTTAAAACAGCACTTGGATTCCATGCAAAACGGCACAGTTTTGCATGGACAGTTATGCAAAACTGTGCCGTTTTGCATAACAGCTTCTATATATAAGCCATAGAAGCCAGATCCTGAAGTAAGTAACTACAACTTTCACTCCGCATAGAAGCCATAGAAGCCATATCACTACTGCAACATCAGTCGGAGCATAGAAGCCAGATCCTTACTTAACTACTGCAACATCAGTCGGAGCATTGAAACCAGATCCTTACTTAACTACTGCAACATCAGTCGGAGCATTGAAACCAGATCCTTACTTAACTACTGCAACATCAGTCGGAAAAAGATTCGCGACAACTTGTTTGTAAGTGTAGCAATTCTCTTCACGCAGCCCTCTCTCTCTCTCTGATATAATTTTGAAAGAATCCAATAATGGCAATGGCAGCGCTACCCTTGGCCTCTGCTTCTGCTTCAATTGTTACATTGTCATCACCGAGCAATAAAGCTCTCAAGGCTACCACAACCCTTCCCTTTATCTCCGCCAATATCCCAACCCTCTTTTCAAGAAAATCACCCAGTAGAAATCTTTCTCTTCCACTTGTAGCTGCTCCTCCAGCCACACCAACATCTTACGAGAATCAAAAAGAAGAAGAAGAAGAAGATGTGGATGAGCACGGTGAGGAAAGTTCGTCAAGTTCCAAGTTCTCTTGGAGGGATCACTGGTACCCAGTTTCGTTGATTGAAGATTTGGACCCTAGCCTCCCAACCCCATTTCAGCTTCTGGGTCGAGATCTCGTGCTCTGGTTCGACAGGTCTGCCAGTGAATGGGTTGCTTTCGACGACAAATGCCCCCACCGCCTCGCCCCCTTATCTGTAACTTTTTTTTTTTTTTTTTTTTTTCCCTGTCTTCCTTAATTTTTACTCTCCAATTGAAGTCGGGATCTCTTTGTTTGCTAAGAAAAGTGAGGAAAAGAAAAATGATGTTTTGAAGCTCACCCTTTATTCGGTTGTTGACAAAGGAATGAATAAAATAAATAAATAAATAATTAGTTAGCTAAACAGGCGCCTAAGATATATTTATATTTTCAGTTGTTTTGGTTTCTGGAGGAAATCGTGCTTGATTTGGTCCCGAAGTACTATAATATGTAAAGTTCAGTGCAACGATTTCATGAATTCTTGTAAAATTTCCACAACTGAGTGAGGAATTGGGTTCTTGGAGGGTTTTATGATCCTAATGAGTTCATATGGTTCACAGGAAGGGCGGATTGATGAAGGCGGCAACTTGCAGTGTTCATACCATGGCTGGTCATTTGATGGGCGCGGATCTTGTGTTAGGATCCCTCAGGCTTCACCTGAAGGTCCTGAAGCTCGTGCTCTTCAGTCTCCGAGAGCGTGCGCTACAAGGCTTCCTACGATGCAGTCTCAAGGCCTGCTCTTCGTTTGGCCTGATGAGAATGGCTTGGAAAGAGCTCGTGCTACCAAGCCTCCCAGGTCATTGATTCACTTTATAGCTACAATTTCCTTATAATATTTTATGTTGATCTAATCATTGGAGTTGATGATAGGGGTTCATAATGATATCTTAGAAGTTGTTGGATATAATTCATTGCAATGAATATTCTGATAAACTTATGATGTTAATGTAGGCTGCCTGATGAATTTGATAAACCTGAGTTTTCATCGGTGACGATTCAGCGGGATCTGTTCTATGGCTATGATACCCTCATGGAGAATGTCTCTGATCCTTCCCACATTGATTTTGCTCATCACAAGGTATATACTTGAAAAAAATTTAACAATCAATTTTTAATTGAATAAAATATATATATTTTTTATGACGGGGAACCTCGGTAAGGCAGGCCCTTCGAATCCACCCCTGCAAAGTATACCTCGGACCCGTGTACCGCACCCTAAAAAGTTTCCCTACACATATCAGGGTAAATCATTGGCTTTTACACCAAGGGGTGTGGCCCCATGGGGGAGTTTGCAGCTAACAAGTCTTGAACTTGGGATCTATGGGGTGATACTCCCTAAGACCACAAGCCTCATCCACTAGGCCAACCCCTTGGGGTTTGAATAAAATATTGGTAGTTTGTTCAAGATATTAGTGGAAGACTTTCTGTAGCTTGGGAAATGTTAAATTGAAATGCTGCACTTTGTAAGTATTGTGTCCATTCCAATGCTTTGCCACTTCAAAAATTAAATGTCAATGAAAAACAGTATGATCAAATCTGACTCTCATCCTGGATATGTGCATTTAATGAACTGACAAGTTTCTTGTTCATGAAATAGCAACGATGAAACAAATGTAATAGCTTGGCAGTATTTGGATGAGTGATCATGGTTACGTTTCTATTTCTCCTAATATTACTGCAGACAACGATCTAGATAGAACATTTTTTGCTTCTAATTCTTTCTAAAGCTTGAACAGTAAGTCGACGCTGGTTCTGTAAGGGCATATATATATATATATATATATTTTAAAATTTTTTATGATAACCGGGGTATCCAGGGCTTCGCCTTGACTAGATCTCTAGAACACCGTCAAAGCGCCCATTCCACATGGGTCAGATAAAGTTTGGGCTTTCGCTTGTGGGCGTGGCCCTAAGAAATTGTTTTCACTTAAGGAGGTTGAATCTTAGATATGATGCTTCACGAGGCACTAGGGCCAAGTGACTTACCACTTGAGCTAACCACATAAATCAATTGGTATATTGTTGTGAGTTGTATATATGTGCCTGTGGTAAATACTTCTTATGCTCATTAGTCTGAGGTAAAGTTGACTTTGTATATATGTTGGATTGTTGCTTTTCTTACTTAATCACTTTGTGCTTTTCTTCTTGGTCATTGGTTCATGAGTTTTTAAAAATAGAAGCACTTCTATGGTTGGCCATCTTCTTCAACAGGAATATTGTACGGGAACTTGTTAGGTAAGGAATGGTGGTAAATGTTTGCTCTTGTTATGTTGGATAACTTCTTTTTTATTTTCTTGGTAGATTTACTCATACACCCAAAGGAACTTGAATCCTAGACATCATCCACCACTCCATTCTTATGGCAGTTGGAGGTGCCATTTGGCCTATAATGAAGGACTTTCCATGTTGCTTAAAGGATAAGTTTCTCTACAGGTTACAGGAAGGAGAGATAGAGCCAAGCCTTTGGCTTTTAAGTTAGAGTCTAGTGGTCATTGGGGCTTTGCTGGAGCGAATGATGGGAACCCACGGATCACTGCTGAGTTTGTTGCACCTTGTTATTATATCAATAAGTAAGTTCATCAGTCTCACTTAAGCAGTCAAAGCTGCATAGATCTTGGATGTGACTACATACTTCTCACACTAGATTGTGTTTGTTTGTGTGATACTAACAGAATCTCATGCACATCAATCTTTCATGTCGTCGCTTAGGAATCTTGAGCAGCTTCTTAGTTTCATTATACAAGTTTTAAGCATCACTAACTTGTAATTTGAATCTGTCTGACTATGAGCTCAATTTTGAAAGTTATAAAGAATTTGTAATTTAGATCTTGTATGCATGAGTTACACTCAATACACCTAAACTACACACAATATAATTAGGGGACTTCAATTTATCTTACAAATTATAACTGTTCAACTAAAATATTATGGTTCTCTAAATAAAACAGTTTTTCTAAATAACATCAAGTTCGAGATTGGCTTGGGGCACTGGTTGTAACACCTATAGGCTACAAAACAAGAGATAGCCTGGGAGTCGATCTCAGGTCCTGGCGTCAAGGGCTTAGAATCTAAGCCAAGTGGAACCTTCTGTTTGAGATCAATATGAGATGCACTTGAGGAATTTTTATACTCTGTCGTGTATCCCTCATTCGTTACCTCATGAAAATTCTATCTAGAGGACTAAGTTGCTCTGACACCTAGTCAAGTTATAATATAGTTTCTTGTCCTACTACATATCAAAAAAATAGTTTCTTGTCCTATTGAAATCAGTTTCCCGGGATGTCATTTTCCTGTCCTAGATTCTAGAGAATTGTTATTTTTATTTTTATTTTACACATATCTGAATCCTAACCATCTTTGCATTGATTTTTTACAGAATAGAAATAGACACAAAGCTTCCTATAGTTGGTGATAAAAAATGGATAATATGGATTTGTTCCTTCAATGTGCCAATGGCACCTTGGAAGACCCGATCTATTGTTTGTAGTGCAAGAAACTTCTTCCAGTTCACGATGCCAGGGCCTGCCTGGTGGCAGGTAAGAACTCTTTGAGCAGCCTTCTTATGTAACTTATAATTTGACAGTAGTAAGATGTGTTTTTTCTGATGGTTTCACTCTTTTAGTTATGATCTAACTATAGCTATTTTCTCATCTAAATTTTGATAATTGCTTTTTATACGTTTTGGCAAACTTGGTATGTTTCATCATGTCCTCTTCTGAAAAAAATTAAATCTCGGCAGGTTCTTGTATTAGAGTTGCTTGTTGTGGTATAGACGCCGCCTTTCAATCAGGTCAATTTTGAATGATAAGATATGGCTAACATTATCCGGGAAGTGACTCAAGAGCTCTGCTTCCATGTTATGAGGTTTAAATTGATAAATTTGTCCTTTACTCCATCTAAAATGCTGACCAAGAATAATTTTCTTTATAAGATGAAGGGGTTGCTGATAGAATTTCCTTACTCTTGACAGATGAATTTCCTTACTTCTTTAGCTCTAGCTTTTATAAGGATGTGCAAGCTTAGTTAAAAAATAAATAAAATTAAAGGATGTGTAGGTGAAGTATGGTTTGGTTTGCTTGATATAGCTTCGTGATTGCCTCCCAATAGTTGAGATTAAAAGGTTGCAGTTGTTTGTTTGTTGCATGAAATCATTAGTTAGTGAGGATCTTTTGGTGCTAACCATATGAGCTTTAGATCTACCATTATATTTCTAGAAGCCAAATATCCATGCACCCACATACATCCACACCCACCCACACACGCACATGCCATTGTGTACATAGAAGCAAATTTG
Source organism: Corylus avellana (assembly GCF_901000735.1). Taxonomy (NCBI): domain Eukaryota; kingdom Viridiplantae; phylum Streptophyta; class Magnoliopsida; order Fagales; family Betulaceae; genus Corylus; species Corylus avellana. The sequence continues at coordinate 7,164,019 of NC_081550.1, forward strand.
TGTTGGGATGTGTAGTTCTTGAGATTTAGTAAGTTGTATACATCTGCATTAAAATTAAAAGCAGCTCATCTTACTTTTCTTTCATTTCCCATTTTTTGCTTATTTTTCAAGTTCCAAGTTATCCATGTTATTAACGAAAATTCCATTTGTTTAATGACTGAATAATGCTAAATCTTGCACTCAAAATTGAGTTTGAAATCACTATCTGATTTTTCTGTTTCCTTTATGAATGATTTTATCCTTATATCTTGAGTTCCTCTCATGTATGTGGTGGTGTTAGGTGGTTCCTAGATGGCATGAACATTGGACTTCAAATAAGGTGTATGATGGCGACATGATTGTCCTTCAGGGTCAAGAGAAGGTCTTTCTTTCAAAGACAATGGAGGGTTCTTCTGATGTTAATAAGCAGTATACAAACATCACATTTACACCTACCCAAGCAGATCGCCTTGTCTTGGCATTTCGAAATTGGCTGAGGCGACACGGCAACAGCCAACCTGAGTGGTTTGGCATGAACAACCAACAACCTGTGCCATCAACGGTTCTATCAAAACGTCAGGTGTGAAAAGCTTGTTGTCACTAACCCTCTTGCATTTCCCCCTTTGTTTTTCTGAGATCCTAGGAACAATAAAATAGACATGTTTCTGAAAGTACATGAAATATTTTCAAAACATACACACACAAATACATATATGCATTTGTATGTATTATATGTTTTATAATGTCCCCTTAATCTCACCGATAAAAAGAATATCGTAACATATGTCAGCACACATCCTACATGATACATTAATGTTATTACTTATATGTTAGTCTGTGTTTTCATCGTGTTGCGTAGATGTTGGATAGATTCGAGCAGCACACTCTCAAGTGTTCGTCGTGTAGAAGAGCTTATACATCATTCCAGGCATCGCAAAAGTTTCTAATTGGTGCAACAGTACTTTTCTGTGCGTCGGCCGGGATTCCTTCCGATATGCAATTACGGATTTTCTTGGCTGGGCTTGCACTTCTTAGTGCTGGCTTGGCTTTTGCATCGCACGAGCTACAAAAGAACTTTGTGTTCGTTGATTATGTGCATGCTGAAATTGATTAGAAAGAAACAGACATGATGTTCGGGCAGTGGCTGAAACTATAGGCATTAGAAACTACTTTTGAATCAATCTTGGTCCAAAAGTTGAGAATTTAAACAGAATATATGCCCAAAATTGTGTAGAGAACTTATATTAATTGGTCATGATGTATATTATTGCACATGCAAAAGCTGTTTATTGATGTGTTTGAAGCATTAATAATGGTGTTACAACTTACAGAGTACTAGTTATCACTAGTTTGATTGATATATAATAGAGTAGCAGGAGGTTTGGGACATCTTGGTGGACCAATTGGGTTGCAAAGGGCTCTGTTCTTAAAATTACAAATACACTGACTGAAAGGAATTCCTCCACCAGCAGGGCGGCAGAATGCCGAGATTATCCCGACACCCCGGTAACAAGGACGACATGTCTCCATGCACGCATTCTTATCAGGACAACCACCACCAATCACCGCTAGTTCACAATTGGCATTCGCCATTGGAACCATAGTTTTCGCTGCAAATTAATTAATACCAAAAAAAAAAAAAAAATGATGCATGCGTGCACCCTCTCTCCTTAGTCAAGCATACGTAAATGTCGTAAAGGGTTTGAGAGGAGGACCAACTATACGTAAACGTCGTAATGTGGAGATTCTTATTGTAAAGATTCATCAAGTTCGTTAGTATTAAAACATGCATCTTTGTACAAGGGTACACATATAGGTTGGTTTGTATAAAAAGCACTTGTGACATCACTCGCCTTAGCATAAAAACTCAACTGTTTTTTTGTTTTTATCTTATTTTCTTCACTTTCTCTTTTCTTTTCACTCTCTTTTTTCTTTTCACTATCTTTTTTCCTTTCACTCTCTTTTCATCATCTTTTTTTGAACTCTTAGTCTCACACTTTTTTTTCAACTCATTTTCTCTTTTCAGTTTCATTTGATCTTCATACACTTGTCTTGGAGCCAACGGTACAAGAGTAATGGTTTTATTGTTTTTCATAAAAGAATGCCTATTCTTAAACCCGTCATGAGTGACCTTCCTATCAAATTGTCACGGCCTGCCCAATAATATGTGATCCACATGCATTGGAACAAAATCACAAAGTACTTCATCCATGTACTTCCCAATTGAAAAAGAAACTATCACTTGCTTATTTACCTTAACCTCCCCACAATCATTTAGCCACTGCAACTTATACGGTCTAGAGTGTTTCAAGGTAGGTAAATTAAAATTTTCAACTAAAGTAGTGCTAGCCACATTAGTACAACTTTCCCCATCAATGATCATACTACATACTTTGTTGTTGATGTGGCATCTAGTATGAAAAATGTTCTCCTTTTGTTGTTCCATGTCATCCTCTTTGACTTTGGCACTTAAAGCACGCCTAGCCACAAGTGACTCACCCTCCATCAGATACTTCACATCATCGTCAAAAGTGTCCTCAAGCAATGTCATTTGGTCATCATCGCCCTCGCTTTCGGTTTCCACCTCTCCATCAACATGTGCGATCATGGTCCTCTTATTTGGGCATTGTTAAGCTATGTGACCTACTTCTAAATAACGAAAACACTTAATATCATGATTGCGAGTTTGAGATTCGGTTTTACCTTTGTAGACACCGAGGACATCATCTCTCCTTTTTGGTGGTTCGGTTTTGGACTTAAAAACAGCCCCTTCATCTTTCCTCCCATTCAACCTCTATGAAGTAGAGGAGCCCGGATTTTGAAATGACTGAGTTCCTTTCCTTTTAAGTTGTCGTTCCACCTTTATTGCCATGTGCACCATGTCCTCCAACTCCATGTAATGTTGCAACTCTACCACATCGGCAATGTCCCGATTCAGCCCATTCAAAAACCTCGCCATGGTAGCTTCTCTATCCTCCTCTACATTAGCCTGAATCATGGCGATCTCTATCTCCTTGTAGTAGTCATCCACGCTCCTATAGCCTTGAGGAAGACTTTGTAATTTCTGATACAAGTCCCTATAGTAGTGACTAGGGACAAACCGCCTTCTCATGATGGCCTTCATTTCCTCTCACATCTCAATAGGCCTCTCATGGTTTCTCTTTCTGTTCATCACAAGTTGATCTCACCAAATAATAGCATAGGCAGTAAACTCAATGATAGCGAGTTTTACCTCCTCGAAGCAGTTGTGGCACTTAAAAATCAACTCCACTTTCTTCAGGATCGCTTTTCCCTTGGAAATATGGTATATTCATTTTGATGTTTTCTAAGTTTCTGTCAATCCCATTTTGCCATCTTGGATCTCTTCGGAAACCTCTACCACGCCTTTCTCTCCTTGGCACGAACCTGCCCTCAATGTTCAATGAAGCTTGATCCCCTTCATCTTCGAACTCATCCTCGTTGTCATCATCAGAATCATCCACGTGCGCACGCCTTTCTTGCCTTCTAGCATTAAGGGCTCCTTGGGGAGACCCCTCACGCCAAGTAGCAATAACGGCGTCTTGCCTATCCATCCGATCCCGAATCTCATTAAACCCCACGTTCATGCGTTCAAATTGTTGTTGCATAGCCTGTAACATGAAGAATGACTCCTCCCTTCCTCCTTTGTTTGATGTGTCGCCCCTGGAAGACATAGTTTGAAACTATAGAGAAATGTTAGAAATAATTCCTTGCAATAGTTCCTCACATGTTTGCACTCAAATTATGTCACTCACACTCGTGTCTCACTCTTAAATTGGCTTTGTTTTTTATATTAGTCTCACACTCTCTAGCCTTTTTCTACTCGTAGCTTCCTATTTTCAGTTCTTTATTAAACTAATAAACTTGATCAAGAAATTTAACTTGTAGTATTTAAACCAATATCGACGGCAGGAAAATATTATACAAACAACGAATCAAAGGAAGAGGACACAAGAAAGAAGAAAGAAAACAAACAAACTATTATTTGTTTTTTTTTTTGTGGAACCATAGTTTTCACCGCAAATTAATTAATACCAACAAAACAAATTAAAAAAGAAAAAAAAAAAAAGGATGCATGCATGCACCCTCTCTCCCTCAGTCAAGCATACGTAAATGTAGTAAAGTGTTTGAGAGGAAGACCAACTATGGGTACTCTATCTGAGCATGGTCATAGTAGCAGGGGCAGACCTACGTGTGTAGGTGGGGGGACGAACCTTTTGAAAATTTTACAGTATATATATATATATATATATATATATATATATATATATATATATTTCAAAATCTAGAAATTTGTCCTCTCGAATCATTGAAAAATGTCGCCCCAAATTGTTTTTTATTTTATTTTATTATTATTTTATCTTCAGCCCAATCTCTCTCACCAAATATTCTTCAGCCAGTTGTCCCCACTAATTTTTTTTTATTCATTTAATCTTCAGCACTCTCTCTTTCTCACCAAAAAAAAGCTCCAGCATTGTCCCACCAAAAATATTTTTTATTCTTTTTACCTTTTATCTTCGAGAAGTTACCCTCCCCTGTGTCTTTCCCTCTCATTTCAGTTTCTCTCTGTCTAAACACCTCCTACACAGCTCTCAACCCATCCCTTGTTTTCGCAGGCTAGGCAAAACACAAGGTTCAAGACCCTACTGTACAACTACAAAACGACATTCACGTATTCGGTGGCTCTGATCGTTCGGCTCCCCATAAGGACACCACCTCAGACCCAAGAGAATCCCTTAGCTCCCTAAGTCTAATCGAAAATTTGTCCCCCCACACTTAAAATCCTAGTTCCGCCCCTACATAGTAGCATCTATCTGTTAGGAACCAATGACATAAGGACCCTAGATGGTGGAAAACCGCAGGCATTTTTCCAAGCCTGACCCACTCCTACTAGAGCATTAGTGAGGCCCAAGATGACTAACATTAATCACACTAGTGCGTCAGGTGTTTTGAACATATATACCTGAGATGAATAGGAGTAGAAGCAAGTAGAAAGAAGCACATAACTTGGGCATCTTTGCCCTTCACAAGTCACAATTGCAAAATGAGAGATTGATCGAATGGATATTGGCTTTACTGCATGCATGCGGTTGGGTACTTATAAGTAGTGAAGGGTCATGAATGCTTGATATTCAAATTCGTGGATTGTGTTTCCTTAATGGGATTGCCCCTTTTATCTGTAAAATCTAAATTAAATGCAAGAAGGATCCACATTCTTTGAATTCTTGATACAACTTTAATTGCTGGCAGAATTCTTGTAACCTTAATCATCAATTCTTAATTAAATTATTCTATTATAAAGTTGTTCTAAAAAGTTAGGAGGGTCTTAATAATAACTTAATATGGGTATTAATACGCTGGCTCATATCTAATTTGAATATGTCATACTTAATCCATCATAGTTTTTTTTTTTTTTTTGAGAAATGATTTGTTTCAATAATTTGCCCGTATTTTTTTCATATTCTCATACAAATTCAATAGATCAACTATTAGATTTGTGGGGTCTACTATTAACTTATGCGAGTCTACAAATATAATGGTTGAATTGTAAGATGAAATAAAAAAAATATGGGCAAAATATTGACCTGAATCATTTTTTTTTTTAATTATTATTTTGTTTAAGATTGATCTAATGATGAATTGAGCATGACACGTCAACTGAAAATGATAAGAGAATGTTGAGAGAATGGCTAAATACCATATCTCTCATGGGATTGCCCTTGGAAATATAGAATTTATTATGAATTAAAAATCTAGAATTTATTTTGAATTAAAAAAGATCACGACCAAGGACTGAAGTGCTTTTGATTCTTGTATCTATTGCTTTTCTAATAATTTGAGATATTTGAATGGATAATGGAATGGATAGATGGATTGAATATGAAAGATGGGATGATAATAGGGAATGAGCACTTCGAGAAGCCCAAGAATCTACAAGGCTGATTTGAGAACAGCTAATCTCCACGAAACCTTTTACTGAATAATCCTTTTCATCCTTATACAATTCTCTTACGAATCTTATATAGAGTTAGCCCCTAAACTCAAGCCTAACTCTTTGGGCTTTACTCACTAAAGGACTTTGTCCCACTAACCAAATATGTCCATTACACTTGGAGGAGCTCCTACTATTATATCCCTTACAGTTCTCTGTAATTAATGCGTGTATAATGTATTATAACACTATAATTAGCAACTAATTTTTTGGAAAAAAATCCTGCAACAAGCAACATAATGCTGACACATATATTGGCCCTTGGTGCAGACTATCAGCAAGATCATCACCCGAGCTCATTATTTCACATTCTAGCCCTATAAATTTTAGTGTTTTCTCTTCTTTAATTTCTTTCCTAGTTATCTTGGTTATGAATAGTTTTTGAAAGCTAAAGATTTATGCATGCATTATTTCTCAGAATTTAGAATCTTCATAAGCATGGGTAGGGATTGGATGTAAGAGAAAAGTCAGTAATGGATTGCTGTTGTATATGTCCTGAGAAATACTATTTAGTAGACTGTTATACGACTGTCATACAATTGGAATAATATGACAGTGAAAATCAGCAATTGATTTTTCTTTTTTACAAGCTCTTGTTGATCTAAAGGTTGATTTTCATTGCCATGTTATCCCAGTTGTGTGGGAATTGTATAAAAGTTTACTAAATAGCATTACTCGTCTTGAGAAATACTATTTTACTGTTATACATTTTCTGGCATGCTATGCAATCTAATTGAAGACCCGGCTTTCTTATCTGTGGATGCATTAGTTGTAACAGATGTTTTCTTGGTCATTTTTTTCAGGTCATACTTTTATTTTGCTATAGTAATCTCAATGTCGAGATCACGCAATGCCATTGTTGTCACTGGGTTAGTTGTTTTTGTATCTGCAGGCTTGGCATTTCCCTTTTACATGGCGTAAGTAAATTGCCATTTTTAAGGTATGTACTGTGGAGAGTTGTATTCTATTGAGTCAGTTATAATAACATGGTTTCTATTATTCAGATCATCAAGACAGCCTGTTATTGACCCATCAAAGCCACTGCCACCGCAGGCAACTTTCCGAGGGCTGTATATAAACACCGGCTCGCGTGACGTTGGACCCGATCATCGAACTTTCCCGAAGAAATGATTTATATTGTGAAGGACCTGCTCTTGGTGTAAGTGAAATATGTGTTTGAATCGTGTACTCTTTTGGCAGATAGACATTTTTGGGTTCTGTACCAAGGAGGTCTCTGCAACTTACCGCTGTTTAAATGAGTGGGCTTAAGATTTATGCTTATGAACCAGCATTATCTTTGAGTATGCAATTGACTGGGTGTATGAGATTTCCTTTGTATTTTGGACTGATAGGGGAAAAGATATGTATGAGATAGAGCATCTGATATAGATTTTATGCTTCAATAAGAACACAGAATAAATTTTGTTTTTCTCCCAAAGAGGGATAAATAAAGGTTCAAGCACTCAATAGGGCTTGGCTGATTGGGTGCTGCAATGTTGTTCCACGTTCCTGCTAGAAAGAAAAGTTTGGCGCTGCATATGATCTCTTTCTCTCACTGGAGAAGCCAAAAAAAAAGGTGAAAAATCTTATGCCGTCGTCACTTTGATAAATTTAGCGTTAAGCCGTTAATGATTCCAGATTGGAGCCAAACAATATCTAATCTCAACCTAGTTTAGAGAAAATTTGTGTCTGAAGAAGCATTGTTAAGGATCCAAAAAGAGGATAAAATTATGGTAAAAAGCCTTGAAATGCCATAGGTGTGAGAGGCCTGTGGTGTGTTCAGACAGTTGAAATTGCTTTTAGCCAAGATAGATATATAGCCAGCTCTACTGCAAACAGTATATCAAACAAGACGGATTTGGGCATAGATTCAAATTCTAGTTTGCTTGGTTTTTTCCTGTTTTTTTCTTTGAGCGGCAACAGTTTCTGCAATCGAGCTTGTACAAAATTTCCATTTCCTAACTTCAGCATGTGGACGTGGTCAAATTAATCAAATAACGGCTAGAAAAAATGCTATTCAGCATTTTTTTTTTTACCATTTTTAGTTGATGTGGCATGTTCAATTTATCATTAAATTTTTTTTTTTTTTTTTTAAATTAAATTAGTCTAAAAGTGAATTGAACATGTCACGTCAGCTGAAATATAACATATTTTTAATGACTTTGCCAATATGCCACAATGTTAGTGGACTATTACATAACAAGGCAAAATCACTAACACGTTACATCAACCCCTAGGCAGGCAATTTGTAATTTAATTGATCTTTCCGGTAGTTGCTTGCAAGTTACATCCCTCAAAATTGTGGAGGTCATTTTTCTGCCAAAAAAATAATTTCTTACAATGCCTGAAAATCAGCCAATGGGATTTGGACAACTATTAAATCCTCCAAGAAAACTTTTCCCTCCGGAAATTGCGGTTGAGCTCTATTAGGCCGTGCAGTGGCCACGTGTTACGTGCAGCTTATAGATTCATCAACACGAAAAAAAGTAAGAACATTCAATGATGCCCATGGCGTGTGTGTAAAATGGCTGGAAAATAAATAGGTAACTATTTATCTTATATGTGTAAATATTCTTTATTACTCCCGATAAAATTTTAAAAGAATCCAATGGTAATGGCAGCGCTACCCTTGGCCTCTGCTTCTGCTTCAATTGTTACATTGTCATCACCGAGCAATAAAGCTCTCAAGACCACTACCACCCTTCCCTTCATCTCCGCCAATACCCCAACCCTCTTTTCAAGAAAATCACCATGTAGAAATCTTTCTCTTCCAAGTGTAGCTGCTCCTTCAGCCACACCAACATCTTACGAGAATCAAAAAGAAGAAGAAGAAGAAGATGTGGATGAGCACGGTGAGGAAAGTTCGTCAAGTTCCAAGTTCTCTCGGAGGGATCACTGGTACCCAGTTTCGTTTATTGAAGATTTGGACCCTAGCCTCCCAACCCCATTTCAGCTTCTGGGTCGAGATCTCGTGCTCTGGTTCGACAGGTCTGCCAGTGAATGGGTTGCTTTCGACGACAAATGCCCCCACCGCCTCGCCCCCTTATCTGTAACTTTTTTTTTTTTCTTCCTTAATTTTTACGCTCCAATTGAAGTCGGTATCTCTTTGTTTGCTAAGAAAAGTGAGGAAAAGAAAATAGTTGAACAAGAAAAATGATGTTTTGAAGCTCACCCTTTATTCGGTTGTTGACAAAGGAATGAATAAAATAAATAAATAAATAAATAAATAAATAATTAGTTAGCTAAACAGGCGCCTAAGATATATTTATATTTTCAGTTGTTTTGGTTTCTAGAGGAAATCGTGCTTGATTGGGTCCCGAAGTAATATAATAAAGTTCACTGCAACGATTTCATGAATTCTTGTAAAATTTCCATAACTGAGTGAGGAATGGGGTTCTTGGAGGGTTTTATGATCCTAATGAGTTCATATGGTTCACAGGATGGGCGGATTGATGAAGGCGGCAACTTGCAGTGTTCAAACCATGGCTGGTCCTTTGATGGGCGCGGATCTTGTGTTAGGATCCCTCAGGCTTCACCTGAAGGTCCTGAAGCTTGTGATCTTCAGTCTCCGAGAGCGTGCGCTACAAGGCTTCCTACGATGCAGTCTCAAGGCCTGCTCTTCGTTTGGCCTAATGAGAATGGCCTGATGAGAATGACTTGGAAAGAGCTCGTGCTACCAAGCCTCCCAGGTCATTGATTCACTTTATGGCTACAATTTCTTTATAATATTTTATGTTCATCTAATAATTGACGTTGATGATAGGGGTTCATAATGATATCTTAGAAGTTATTGGATATAATTCCTTGCAATGAATATTTTGATAAACTTATGATGTTAATGTAGGCTGCCTGATGAATTTGATAAACCTGAGTTTTCATCGGTGACGATTCAGCGGGATATGTTCTATGGCTATGATACCCTCATGGAGAATGTCTCTGATCCTTCCCACATTGATTTTGCTCATCACAAGGTATATACTTGAACAATTTTAACAATCAATTTTTATTTGAATAAAATATATATTTTTTAATGAAGGGGAACCTCGGCAAGGCAGAGCCCTTCGGACCCACCCCTGCAGAGTAAACCTCGGACCTATGCACTGCACCCTCGGATATTTCCCTATACGAATCAGGGTAAATCATTGGCTTTTACACTAGGGGGTGTGGCCTTAGGGAGAGTTTGCACCTAGCAAGTCTTGAACTTGGGATCTATGGGGTGATACTCCTTAAGACCACAAGCCTCATCCACTAGGCCAACCCCTTGGGTTTTGAATAAAATATTGGTAGTTTGTTCAAGATATTAGTGGAAGACTTTATGTAGCTTGGGAAATGTTAAATTGAAATGCTGCACTTTGTAAGTGTTGTGTCCATTCCAATGCTTTGCCACTTTAAAAATTAAATGTCAATGAAAAAAAGTATGATCAAATCTAATTCTCATCCTAGATATGTGCATTTAATGAACTGACAAGTTTCTTGTTCATGAAATAGTGTTGGGAGATAAAGTGGTTATGGAGTTTTTACCAAGAGTATATTAACATACATAGTTGAACACCACTCTAGCCTAAAAGCCTAACCTAATGGGTTAAGGTCCACTTAAGTTTATTAACTACTATTTTCTTTTATATTTTCTCAATGTGGGACACAACACTCACAAGTACAGTCACAACAATCTCCCCCTCACTTGTGAGTCTCTTCACATTGATCCAACTCTCCCTCGCTTGTGAGTCTTTTAACATTTCCAAGAGTGTCTTACGTCAGGAGTTGCGAAAGTCGGACACAACTCTAAACCCGACGCATCCAAACACCTGTCCCAGGAAGGTAACCATGGCTCTGATACCATTTGTTAGGAGATAAAGCGGTTACGGAGTTTTGGCCAAGAGTACATTAGCATAAATAGTTGAACACAACTCTAGCCCAAAAGCCTAAGCTAATGGGTTAAGGTCTACTTAAGTATATTAACTGCTCTTTTCTTTTATATTTTTTTAGTGTAGGATACAACACTCACAACAAATAGCAACAATGAAACAAATGTAATAGCTTGGCTGTATTTGGATGAGTGGTCATGGTTACGTTTCTATTTCTCCTAATATTACTGCAGACAACAATGGCTATCCAGATAGAACCTTTTTTGCTTCTAATTCTTTTTAAAGCTTGAACAGTAAGTCAATGCTGGTTTTGTAAAGGCAGATTTTTTATTTTATTTATTTATTAATTTTTATTATTTATTATTTTTATTTTTATGAAAACCGGGATATCCAAGGCTTCGCCCTAACTAGATCTCTAGAACACCGTGCAAAGCGCCCTTCCACATGGGTCGGGTAAAGTTTAGGCTTTCGCTTGTGGGTGTGGCCCTTAGAAATTGTTTGCACTTAAGGAAGGTTGAATCTTAGATATGATGCTTCACAAGACACCAAGGCCAACTGACTTACCACTTGAGCTAACCACATAAATCAATTGGTATATTGTTGTAAGTTGTATGTGCCTGTGGTAAATACTTCTTATGCTCGTTAGTCTGAGTTAAAGTTGACTTTGTATATATATGTTGGATTGTTGCTTTTCTTACTTCGTCACTTTGTGCTTTTCTTCTTGGTCATTGGTTCATGAGTTTTTAAAAATACAAGCACTTCTATGGTTGGCCATCTTCTTCGACAGGAATATTGTAGGGGAACTTGTTAGATAAGGAATGGTGGTAATGTTTGCTCTTGTTATGTTGGATAACTTCTTTTTTATTTTATTGGTAGATTTACTCATACACCCAAGGGAACTTGGACCCTAGACATCATCCACCACTCCATTCTTATGGCAGGTGGAGGTGCCATTTGGTCTAAAAGCCATTGGCTATAATGAAGGACTTTCCATGTTGCTTAAAGGATAAGTTGCTCTACAGGTTACAGGAAGGGGAGATAAAGCCAAGCCTTTGGCTTTTAAGTTAGAGTCTAGTGGTCATTGGGGCTTTGCTGGAGCGAATGATGGGAACCCACGGATCACTGCTGAGTTTGTTGCACCTTGTTATCTTATCAATAAGTAAGTTCATCAGTATCACTTAAGCAGTCAAAGCTGCGTAGATCAATCTTGGATGTGACTACATACTTCTCGCACTAGATTGTGTTTGTTTGTGTGATACTAACAAAATCTCATGCGCATCAATCTTGCATGTCGTCGCTTTGGAATCTTGAGCAGCTTCTTAGTTTCATTATACAAGTTTTAAGCAGCACTAACATGCATTTGGGAAAAGAAATATGTGAGCTGATCTAGTAAGCTTGGAGTTTCTGTTTTTCTCATAAGTCCTTCAAAGTCCTATTAATTCTAAATTATTCTCCTATAAATTATAATTATACTATAGGATTTATGTAATTGCAAAAGAGCACATTATTCTACCAGAAGCCTCTAACTAGACTCTTTTGTGAGTATATCCATACATGGGATAAGGTAATTTAATTTACTGTCAACTTTATCCAATTATATCTCAATCCTTTAGTCTCAATTTAATAACATAATCATCATGAAAACTCCCATAAAAAAAATGAATCTTTAAGAGTATTTACTTTTGTAAAAATTTGCTAAAATTAACAAGTTTGGACTTAAATGATCAATTCCATTAAATCACCTTAAGGAGATATCTACGTCACTTATCGAAACAAGTATTCCAACAATCCTCAATGTTAGTTATTCAATATACCGAGATATTGACTATGCAAGATTTCAATAGCCGGTAATTCGAAGCAATTGGAACTTAGTATTTGAGCTCATTATTTTCTTAAAATTGAGAGCCCTTGCGTGAAAAGTGTATTCAAGTGACAATAATTTACAGAATACATTCTGATTGTGGTTCAGTTCAATGCTTTCTAAATGCACTAACATACTACTAGAAGTCTCCACATCAATGACCAAAATAAGTCATTCTATCACATAATAGTTAATATATTATACCTTATCAGATAAAATGTCTAAATCTATCAAACTATTGGCTCAATTTTGAAAGTTATAAAGAATTTGTAATCTAGATCTTTGTATGCATGAGTTACACTCAATACACCTAAACTACATACAATATAATTTGGGGACTTCAATTTATCTTACAAATTATAACTGTTCAACTAAAATATTATGACTCTCTAAATAAAACTGTTTTTCTAAATAACATCAAGTTCGAGATTGGCTTGGGGCACTGGTTGTAACACCTATAGGCTACAAAACAAGAGATAGCCTGGGAGTCGATCCCAGGTCCTGGCGTCAAGGGCATAGAAGCTAAGCCAAGTGGAACCTTCTGTTTGAGATCAATATGAGCTGCACTTGAGGAATTTTTATACTCTGTCGTGTATCCCTCATTCGTTACCTCATGAAAAGTCTATCTAGAGGACTAAGTTGCTCTGACACCTAGTCAAGTTATAATATAGTTTCTTGTCCTACTACATATCAAAAAAATAGTTTCTTGTCCTATTGAAATCAGTATCCCGGGATGTCATTTTCCCGTCCTAGATTCTAGAGAATTGTTATTTTTATTTTACACATATCTGAATCCTAACCATCTTTGCATTGATTTTTTACAGAATAGAAATAGACACAAAGCTTCCTATAGTTGGTGATAAAAAATGGATAATATGGATTTGTAACTTCGCTGTGCCAATGGCACCTGGGAAGACCCGATCTATTCTTTGTAGTGCTAGAAACTTCTTCCAGTTCACAATGCCAGGGCCTGCCTGGTGGCAGGTAAGAACTCTTTGAGCAGTCTTCTTATGTAACTTATAATTTGAAAGCAGTAAGATGTGTTTTTCTGATGATTTCACTCTTTTAGTTATGATCTAACTATAGCTATTTTCTCATGTAAATTATGATAATTGCTTTTTATACGTTTTGGCAAACTTGGTATGTTTGTTTCATCATGTCTTCTTCTGAAAAAAATTAAATCTCGCAGGTTCTTGTATTATAGTTGCTTGTTGTGGTATAGACACCGCCTTTCAATCAGGTCAATTTTGAATGATAAGATATGGCTAACATTATCCGGGAAGTGACTCTAGAGCTCTGCTTCCATATTATGAGGTTTAAATTGATAAATTTGTCCTTTACTCCATCTAAAATGCTGACCAAGAATAATTTTCTTTATAAGATGAAGGGGTTGCTGATAGAATTTCCTTACTCTTGACAGATGAATTTCCTTACTTCTTTAGCTCTAGCTTTTATAAGGATGTGCAAGCTTAGTTAAAAAAAAATTAAATTAAAATTAAAGGATGTGTAGGTGAAGTATGGTATGGTTTGCTTGATACATAGCTTCGTGATTGCCTCCCAATATTTGAGATTAAAAGGTTGCAGTTGTTTGTTTGTTGCATGAAATCATTACTTAGTCAGGATCTTTTGGTGCTAACCATACGAGGTTTAGATCCACCATTATATTTCTAGAAGCCAAATATTCATGCACCCACATACACCCACACCCACCCACACCCACCCACACACGCACATGCCATTGTGTACATAGAAGCGAATTTGTGTTGGGATGTGTAGTTCTTGAGATTTAGTAAGTTGTATACATCTGCATTAAAATTAAAAGCAGCTCATTTTACTTTTCTTTCATTCCCCATTTTTTGCTTATTTTTCAAGTTCAAGTTTTCCATGTACGTTATTAACGAAAATCTCCATTTGTTTAATGACTGAATAATGCTAAATCTTGCACTCAAAAGGGAGTTTGAAATCAATATCTGATTTTTCTGTTTTTCTTTAGGAATGATTTTATCCTTATATCTTGAGTTCCTCTCATGTATGTGGTGGTGTTAGGTGGTTCCTAGATGGTATGAACATTGGACTACAAATAAGGTGTATGATGGCGACACGATTGTCCTTCAGGGTCAAGAGAAGGTCTTTCTTTCAAAGACAATGGAGGGTTTTTCTGATGTTAATAAGCAGTATACAAACATCACATTTACACCTACCCAAGCAGATCGCCTTGTCTTGGCATTTCGAAATTGGCTGAGGCGACACGGCAACAGCCAACCTGAGTGGTTTGGCATGAACAACCAACAACCTGTGCCATCAACGGTTCTATCAAAACGTCAGGTGTGAAAAGCTTATTGTCACTGACCCTCTTGCATTTCCCCCTTTGTTTTTTTGAGATCCTAGGAACAGTAAAATAGACATGTTTCTGAACGTACATGAAATAGTTTCAAAACATACGCACACAAATACATATATGCATTTGTATGTATTATATGTTGTATAATGTCCCCTTAATCTCACCAATAAAAAGAATATCGTAACATATGTCAGCACACATCCTACATGATACATTGATGTTATTACTGATTTGTTAGTTTCTGTTTTCATCTTGTTGCGTAGATGTTGGATAGATTAGAGCAGCACACTCTCAAGTGTTCGTCGTGTAGAAGAGCTTATACATCATTCCAGGCATCGCAAAAGTTTCTAATTGCTGCAACAGTACTTTTCTGTGCGTCGGCCGAGATTCCCTCCGATATGCAATTACGGATTTTCTTGGCTGGGCTTGCACTTCTTAGTGCTGGCTTGGCTTTTGCTTCGCACGAGCTACAAAAGAACTTTGTGTTCGTTGATTATGTGCATGCTGAAATTGATTAGAAAGAAAGAGACATGATGTTTGGGCAATGGCTGAAACTATAGGCATTAGAAACTACTTTTGAATCAATCTTTGTCCAAAAGTTGAGAATTTAAACAGAATATATGCGTATAGAGATCGAACTTATATTAATTGGTAATGATATATATTATTGCACGTGCAAAAGCTGTTTATTGATATGTTTGAAGCATTAATAATGGTGTTACAACTTACAGAGTACTAGTTACACTACAAAAAAACAAAATTTTTTTGACTGGAGATTTCTGACGTTTTATGTTGTCCGACGTGTCAGAAAATTTTTCTAACGTATCGTTTCTGACGCGTGTAGATTGTCAGAAACATAGGTGACAGGAAAAAAATTTTCTTGACGCATCAATGGGTGGAACGTTAGAAAATTTTGACGTTTTATTGTTCGCCACGTCAGAATAATTTTCTGACGTGGTATAGTGTCCAATGTCAAAAAATTCTGACGTTGGAGTTCCGCCATGTCAGAATATTTTCTAACGTGGCAGTATTGCAACGTCAGAATATTTTCTGACGTGGCAGTTCTGCCACGTCAGAAAATAAGGTTTTTTTTTTTTTTTTTCTCCCCCAATTTGCTTCCTGGGTTTTTTTTTTCCCCTGATTCAACAACCTTCTTGATTCGAAATTGCCAATTCAAAATTGCCAATTTTTGTTTCCTGGGTTTTTTGCTTCCTCAAAAACAACAAAAATGCAACTGATTAGTCACAATTTTTTTCTTTCCTGATTTGTTTACAATTGGCAATTTCATAGGATGGAACTAGGACAAAAACAACAAAAATGCAACTGATTAGCCTACAATTTTTTTTCTTTCCTGATTTGCATACAATTGGCAATTTCATAGGATGGAACTAGGACAAAAACAACAAAAATGAGTATAGAAATTCAGTCATGTTGGCAATTCGAAAATGAGTACAGCCATGTTGCGTTTGGTATGTACAGAAATTCAGTTACATATAATTCGACATTCAGATCTATCAACATAAGAAATAAATAGAGAGTCATGAAATAACTAGTGGGTCATTCAGTTAGTTCCACAATTATATTAGGATATATGTCAAACAAAAATGGAAAACAAAATCCAACCAAACTAATACATCCTATATGACTAGGTTATACTTGGCAATATGCAAATGCCATAATATATTGGCAACATCCATGAGCTTCTCATACCGCTATTTCCAAAGGCTTCCCAGATAGCTTGATGTATACTAGCAACAACATTCACGAGCTTCTTCACAATCTGCAGTAAGAAATAAATTCGAAAAAATGTTACTCTACAAGGAGAAACAAATACGTACTCTACTCTATCCTGTGGAAGACAAGACTGAATAAATACTCTACTTTAAAGTAGAAACTTTCCTCCATGACCTACCACAGAATCTTATGTTATAAATAGGTATTTATTGTCAAACACATCTATTTCACAAACAACAAAAAAACCTAACCAAAGTAGCAGTTTAATTTATAAATTGAAGCATAAATTACCTTCAAGAACATAGAAGTAAATTGATAATTGATATTTTCTATCGGTACCCAAATATCATAATTTGTCATCTTCATAAAGAATAACAAGTGCTCATAGTTACAAGAGGCCCAACCTATTAAACACCAAACGATATTCTAATTAAACATCCATCAAATGCAGCTTACTATTTATCATATAGACATAATTATATGTATCACAAACATGCAGTCAATACGTCAATCATATACAACCAAACTATATATATATATATATATATATATATATATATATATATATATTACGACGACTATAAACAATGACAAAATATATAATATGTTTACCAACTAAGAACTCACAGACAATGTTCAATCTAGGTCGATAGCTTCCTCATTCGACAACTTTTCCGTGGCACCTGGAGATGATAAAACAATCAACCAAGAAGCAATAAATACCTTTCTTATCAGGATCCTAGGCAAAACACAAAAAATGGCACCATAACAACTTTAACATATATGCTAACCAAAATGACATTATTATAATATAACAAAAAATGCACTACCTACAATTATAAATCATGATCAATGTTGCCTCTCTATATATATATATTCCGACTGAAAAATAATATCCTTATAAAATTAGATGCAAACACAATGCTAACGTTTAGTAGTAGAAATAATAACAAATATTACTGAGGTCACTATCAACAATAACAACATAAAAAACAATACTAATTCCAATCAAATGTATCATCAAACCAATGAAGAACAAAACATTTTGCAACAAGAGTATCCATATATATATATATTCAAGAAAACCCAAAGCCAAAAAAAACAAATTGCATTACTTGGTGCATTCCCCACCGACGATTTCACCACCAAACGGGCTGGAGATTCTTTGTCTGGCACATCTTTAACTCGAGTCATATCGGATGAGGACCTCGACTTCAACATGACCTCAAGTTGACGAAAACGTGCCTCATAAAAGTGTTCATAGTAGCCTCATTCTCAGCTAGCCGCACAGCAACCTGCTGATCAACCTGCACTCGCTGTGCATCTAACAGCGCAGCTATCTCCGCCCTGTGCCTCTCCCGTTCAGCTTGCTGCACCGCTGCCTGCTTAGCTAGCTGCGCCGCTGCCTGCTCTCGCTGTGTCTGCAGCTGCGCCGCTGCTTGCTCTCGCTATGTCTCTAGCAGCACATCCATCTCCTGCTTGTGCTTCTCCCGCTCAGCTTGTAGTGCAGCTTCTATCATTTCTGGGACACCAGAGCTCCCAGGAGGTTGCGAGCGTGGCGCGACTGGTCTATAGTACGAGTGTATGCTGCCGCGCATAGGAAGTATACCTGCTCCAACCTGGCGAACCCGACCAGCATACTCTGGCTTATTGCCCATCCCCTGTGCGTACGCATTGTCGGGCGCCCACCATACGGTGCCCTCGGTTACAGATTTTGCAGCAGCAAGGTCAGTGGAAAGCAACTCCTTCATCCTCTCCTATACGGTACACATTAAAAGAAGCAATCAGAAATATTACATTAAATTACAAAGAAATATACATTAACCAAAACATATCGGTTATTAGTAGCATACACATCTTTCCCTGACCAAGTCATTTGGATACAAGCCATCCTTCTTCACGTGTGTGTTGATGTAAGACTGCGCTCGTGTTGGCGGAATCCCGGTATTTATGAACTGCATAAACAAATAAAACTTAAACAAATAAAATATAAACATAATCAAAATAAATTATATATATATATAACTGCTCAAAAAACATACTTTTTCATGTGTCACTCTGGCATAGCTCTTTGACCCAGTGCAGTGAGGCTCCTTGTTCTTCGACCGGATTCCCTTCATATATGCAGCATAGTCCTAGACAATTAACATTGTTAATATTTTAGTCTAACACATTCATTTTAATAAAACTAAACAAAACTCACTAAAATATGTAACTTACTTGATTCTCTTTACTACACCATTTCTCCAATAATATATTCACGTCCTCTATGTTGTATGTGGATAATTTTCCTCCTTCCCTAGCCTTCACTGTCGTTGGAGTGTCGTCAGACGTAATGTAAAGACTCTGCTTCAAATCATACCTCCAAGTCTAATGCTTGTTTCGCATATCAAGGAAAGCGTCCCGTTTTATGGCCGCGATATCGGACTCAGGCAGGATATAGAAGTGCTTCTGCATATATTCACACGTATATATGCATTAATAATACAACATCTATTTGAGAAAAATATATGAATATATAAATCATTATCATAAATACAATAATATTTAATTATAACATACCATCAATACATCCCAGATATCCTCATTCCTACGTTCCGGTACATTCTTCTACTCGTCGCTGATCCTTACATAAGTACTGCCCTTAACGAACACTCCGGTCATTCGTCTAAATTTGGAAGCGCTTTGTCCCACAGGCTGTCACGCAGGGTTATACTCGCACACGATTCTCTGGCCATCGGGGATCTCCCACAGCTTGTGGCATGACTTGACACTCAAGATATGATAGTGGGTGATGTCATTTTGATCTACACCTAATACATTAAGAATTTGAACAAGTTAGTTACTTATTTAAACTAACTACATATTAAAATAGGAAAAAATATTACGATTTTTTAGCACATATACTTACTTATCGTTCAAACCTCGTCCATAGCCAACGGGAGTGTAGCGGCATCATCGGAATGCGTGTCCTGCACGACACCATCCTCATCGCCCACACTGCTTTCCGGGGGCTATGTCTCATCACTATCATCTACCTGTGATCCGGGGGGTTACAGGTGCCGCTCGAAATGGCCATGTGAAACGATCCCCAGCTCGCTCAACGTCGTGAAGTCAAGCGTGAAAGGTGTGGATGTGCCCGGCTCTGCCACGTCAGCATGCTGAGAATCTACATGAATGTCACCACCAACGCCCACGTCCTACCCCGCATGGGTCTGCCCTTCCACATGATGTGGAAGTACCGGTCTATACTCTTCTGGCTCCATATTAGCCGGGGGAGATGAATGTAACTTGTGGGCGGCGGATGTCAACCGCACAGTCGGTTGCCTCTATGCTTTTCTCTTTCCCCTATAACTCATATCTCCCTGCAAAATACGTTGCGAACCGAATTAGTATTTAAAATAAGTAAATAGGTACAAGTATATGTAAAGTAATCACACATTTAAAATTTTAAACATATATTAGTTACTCAATTAATTATATATCGTTTCCACAAACTACATATAAATTTTATGGTTAACCTAAAAAGCAATTAAAAATGTCGGTAAATATTTCTTTTAAAAGAAATAAAAAATAAAAAAATTTCAAAGATAAGGGTGTACTCCAATTTCATTAAATGACATACGCTTCGATTAGTTCTAAATCGGGTCGGACGTAATCGACATCATCAGGTGCGTTAACATGATCATGATTGGAACTCAATAGAAGGGGCTCAATCTCGTGGTAGCTGCCACTAGAATCGTCAGACCCTGACCAACATCATACACGTTTCTAGGTTTAGTCCTTACAGCGCAAGCCCAATCTGGGTTCCTTTCATCTTCGACGTAAAATACCTGGTCAACTTGTGAAGTTAGCACAAACGGCTCATTCGTAATACTCTCTCCAGCGTGGATAAGATTTTTGAAATTGACAAACGTTATGCCATACTCATCAACCTTGTACCCGCTATCCCTCGTGTTGTCCGCCCAATTACACTTGAACATAACATACTTTGTCCTATAATAGTACTCAATCTTAATTATTTGGGTTAACTTTCTGTAATATGTTTCGCCATCAGTACTCGGCACACACACGCCGCTATTTTGAGTTTTTTTTTTTCCGATATCAACTGACAGAGTGCGGAACAACTTCCCGTTAACCACATATCTGTTATACTTGAATGCCGTTTCCTTTGGCCCTCTACAGTGCATTACCAGTTTCTCACCTAGCTCCTGTCTACGTAGGTCGTCCAATCCATTGACCTGTGTACAATGGAGGGCGATATATGAATTGAAATTAGTGTATATAGGATTTGTAAGCGAAATAGGTATACAAATCATTTAACTAGTAACAAGACAATATTCTTACATAGTCACGATACCAATCGACAAATTGTTCAAAATGTTGGCTTTCCAACTGATTGTCCGCTGTTCGCCCTTTAAGCGTTTCCATGTACATCCTACAATTTGAAATTAAATTCATTATAGTGCATTCGAAATTAAGGTTGTATAAGAAATGGTAGGGCATGTACTAGTGAGATGACTCACGTTCGTAGTGGTAGAAACTCATCTGAGTTAAACAATATATATCGATGAATCTGTGCCAGTGTGATACGGTTGAGGATCGCTCGTGTTTTCGCCCCCTTACAACCATCAGGATTTCTTTGGGCCTTATTATGAAACGTCGGTGCGTCATCCAAATACATCGAGCAAAATGTCACCAAGCAAAATGTCACCAACTCAGTTGCTATATAGCCCTCCGCAATACATCCCTCGGAAGCCGCTTTATTGCGCACATTAGATTTGAACCACCCTAGTCTCCTGTATATGAAAATCAATCAATCAATTGCAGTGGTTCAATGTCTTTTATTGGTGGGGAAAAAAATAATAATAATAACTTAACGATCAAAATTTACCTCTCAGCTGGATACATCCACCTATACAGAATTGGTCCACCCAGTTGGCATTCACGGACAAGATGCACGACAACATGAACCATGCTAGTGAAAAAACTGAGGGGAAATGCTTATTCCATCTTGCACAAAGTCACGCAGACTTCACTCTGGAGTCGGTACAAATCATCTAGTGTCAGCGTAGTTGAACATATGCCCTGGAAGAATGTTCCCATCTCAACCAAAGGTCTGACCACGTTACATGGTAGTGACCCACGTAAAGCAATAGGTAGAAGTTGTTGCATTATTATGTGATTGTCATGACTCTTCAAACCCGTCATCGTACGGTCTTTCAGTCGTACGCATCTGGAAATATTCGAGGCATAACCATCGGGCACCCTCACATCCCGAAGCACTTTCAAGAAACTGGTTTTATCTTCATTGGACATCGTGTGGCAAGCTGGGGGTATATAGTTTTTTCCATTCCTCGTAAATTGATGAAGTAAACGTCTCAATCCCATTTCTTGTAAGTCTTTGCGAGCATCGTAGTTGTCCTTTATTTTCCCTTTTATGTTGAGTATTGTACCAAGAATATTGTCCACCACATTCTTCTCTATGTGCATCACATCAAGGTTGTGCCGCAGTAAATTATCCTTCCAATACGGTAACCTAAAGAATATACTCTTCTTCTTCCATAATACAGGATTGCTCGCTGCTGGTCTGGTGTTAGGAGTACTCTTCTTCCGCTTCTCTCCCTGCTTCTTACTACTGTCTGGCTTTGACTTGCCGGCATCCTCATCCCCAAATGGCATCCCTTCTAATTGTCTTAGTATTTCATCTCCACTAAGCACATCGGGTGGACATTGTAGTTCCTGGTTACCGTCAAAATTAATTTTGTTCTTCCTCCACGGATGATTCAAGGGCAAGTATTGCCTATGACCCATAAAACACTATTTGTGGCCGTGTTTTAACTATCGAGACCTGGTTGACTACATAAAACAAGGACATGCCTTTACTCCCCTTGTAGGCCATCCTGACAGATCTGCGTATGCCGGGAAATCATTAATTGTCCACATCAATTGTGCTCGCAACATAAAGTACTTGTTAGTGGAAACATCAAATGTACGTACCCCTACATTCCATAATTCCTTCAATTCCTCAATTAAGGCATGTAGGTAAATGTCTATATCCATTCCAGGTGAGCTTGGGCTTGGGATAATCAAGGATAATATAAAAGATGTTTGTTTCATGCACATCCAAGGAGGTAAGTTGTATGGCACAAGTATTACGGGCCAAGTGCTGTGTGATGTACTAAGGTTCCCAAAAGGATTAAATCCATCTGAGGTTAGTCCAAGCCTTACATTCCTGCTGTCCGCAGCAAATTCCGGATATAACTGATCAAATGACTTCCATGCTTCACCGTCGGCCAGATGCCTCAATTTGCCATCATTTGTGCGGTTGTCTGCATGCCACTTCATATGGGGCGATGTATACTGCGACATAAACAACCTCTGTAGTCTTGATATGAGTGGAAACCACCGCAAGATTTTTACCTGGCGTTTCTTACTTGACGATATGGGTTGATTGTCCTCGTCCAAATGAATCTCATCTTTCTACTTAGATTTGCCACAAACTGTACATGAATCTAACTCTTTGTTGCCTTTCCAAAATAGCATGCAATCATTACGACAAGCCGGAATCTTCTCATACCCGAGTCCCATGTCCCTTAGATATTTTTTTGCCTCATAGGTATTAACCGGCAAACCTTCACTATCCGTAGGCAACAATTGATTGATGAACTCAAGGAGATATGAGAATATCTTGTTACTAATTCCACCAACATACTTCAAGTTGTACAGATGAATAGTTGCGCTCAGCTTGCTATGTTTGGTACTATCATGTAACGGTGTTTTTGCCTCTTTAAGTAGCTCGTGATACTTTTGGGCATCAACTTTATCCACTTCTTCGAATACGATTTCTTCATCACCCTGCACAACGACCTGAGGTTCACAGTTGCCTTCCCTAACATCGTGCATACTGAACACATCACGCAACATAGCGTGCATATTTCCACCCTGATCACTCCTTCCACCTACTTTAGCTGTGGCTGGACGATTCAAAAGGAGACGGTTTAACATGGTCCCGAACAGGCTTCTCACCATGAAACATCCAATCCTTATATGTAGGAAGTATGCCTTTTCCCCCTGTCAAGTGGGCGAGAACAACGCCTGGGGGATAGCGTCGGTTAAGGCAACACACCTTACACGGGCAGTAAATCTTACCATCAGGTGTTGTGCAGTTCCCAACTGCAAAGTCAACGAACAATCTACAACCGTCTCTGTATTCCTTCGTACCCCTAGGCTTTGTCATCCAACTCTTGTCCATTGTTTTCTACGGACATTAGAGAGAAATATACGCGACTTAAAAGTATTCAAGAAACCCATACATATTAAATGGAATTTACATGCAAACTTAATTTGATGCTAAGGTTGTTGGTAATTTTTGTTAGTCATGAAATTTCTTAAACTTAAACGAATTAGCAACTATTCCAAATGGGGACCATCAATAATATCATCTATGTAGGCTAGGTTCTATTATTTTTTCCCAAAAGTTCATATATATGCATTTGTTAGATGTTGGGGACCCTAGTGAAATAAAATAAATCTAGCTAGGTTACGAAGTCAAATTATATATATGTATATAAATTGACTATATATTTTCATATTGTCAAAGCAGTACGTATTTGGTCGTATAGCATTTATAAGTATTAATAGGGCAAAACCTAAACAATATACAAGTCTAAATTTAAATGCATTTATTATTATATATGACTAAACAAATTAAATAAATAAATCTAAGTTAATTACTAGTTTCTTGATATAACCGATCAAAACCACATGGTTGTTCATATATACCTCGTGCATACCAAATAACAATCATAACACATAGCACGAATGACTTAATTAATTAACAATAAAGAATTATCTCAAACAAAGCAAACATTTAAATAAGTTATCAATAAATGTGAAATTGTTATATATAGTATATATCACCAGCCGGCCATATATATACTATATATACTAGTATAGTACTATATAGTATATAGTATATACTATATACTATATAGTATATATGAAGAACAAATGTTGTTAGGTCTTCTTTCAGAATGACATCTCATTGGAAATGTCGGTATCCAGTTGAAGTTCTTGAACCATAGCTCTTGCCGGATTCATATGTTGGGGTAAAATGAGATATTGTTTTGTTAATATGCAACTATCTTAAATATTTCAACCATTTTCTCTATATGTTGTTGCCTAGAAGGGGCAAGAGAAATATCTTGTTCTTTCTTCAATAATTTCTGATATCTAGTGGACAGACTCATTGTAGGCATTTGGTTTTGAGGACTAGAATGCATTCTGCCATATATATATATTATATGCACCGGCCATATATATATATTGGCAGTATATATGGCCACTATATATACTGGCCATATATATATATATATATATATATATATAGCTGGGAGTAATGACAGATAGAGTAATTAATTCGTTGATACGTGTACATTTGATTTATCATTATTTACCTTATTTTAATGTGACTTAGGTGTAAAGAACTTTCCTTGTATAGTGTATCTTTTCCAATTTTGTTGTTCACATGTAAACTAATATAAATAGAATTGGTTTTGGTCTTAAGTTGACCAAAACCAATTCTCCACTACTTTCTTCAGTAGGCACATTGGAGCTTAACCACTTAACTTTCTGAATTTTTTGTGGTTGTGATTTCTGTGTATTTGTTGTTTCAAACCGAAGCTTAACAAGCAAAAACCCAACCCAAAAAAGCGTGCAGTTCATCATGTTTCGGAGACTGTCTTAGGGCAGTTTTTCTTTTTCATATTATTTGGGTTTGAAGTTACAATGTTGCATCTTATAAATTTGATAAAGCTAAAAAAACACCCAAATAATTAGCTAGCTAGCTAGAAAGCAAACAGCAACAACGTAAGCTAAACCAATGTACAAACAACATCACAAATAACACAAGTACAAACAAGCTAAGCTTGATATTCAAAACCAAATTCATATATATAGCTAGCAGTGAAGCTTTATATTCCTCATGTAAATATATATATCAATCATCTTGCACAAAATCAAATTCAAAATAATTTTCTTTTCAAACATACGTATTAGACGAAATTAGCACAAACATCACCCAATTTTTAACTCGCATACAAACACCAAATCCAAACCAAACAAATAAATAAATACAAGGATATATGCATGTACATATATATATATACCTATGACAAGCTCTTGTAGGAGCTAGAAACAGAGGCAGAGAGGACGACGTGCGGAGAGATGGCCGGCGGGTTTAGAGAGTGAAACTGATCCCTTGAGAGAGAGTATATATACGGTGGCCGGAGAAGAGGAAAACAAAAAAAGCTCAGCTTAATATGCCTCGCTCGAGCTTCAGCAATGGCGCGCGTGCGGAAGAAGGAAAGGAAAACAGAGAGAAGAAGAAAACAGAGAGAAACACAGAGAGAAAAAGAAAACAGAGCGAGGTACAGTAGTACTCATGGTGCGCTGCAGTGGCATAGGGG
>NC_081550.1:7190378-7198978 GCF_901000735.1 Corylus avellana
GCTTATTGCCCATCCCCTGTGCGTACGCATTGTCGGGCGCCCACCATACGGTGCCCTCGGTTACAGATTTTGCAGCAGCAAGGTCAGTGGAAAGCAACTCCTTCATCCTCTCCTATACGGTACACATTAAAAGAAGCAATCAGAAATATTACATTAAATTACAAAGAAATATACATTAACCAAAACATATCGGTTATTAGTAGCATACACATCTTTCCCTGACCAAGTCATTTGGATACAAGCCATCCTTCTTCACGTGTGTGTTGATGTAAGACTGCGCTCGTGTTGGCGGAATCCCGGTATTTATGAACTGCATAAACAAATAAAACTTAAACAAATAAAATATAAACATAATCAAAATAAATTATATATATATATAACTGCTCAAAAAACATACTTTTTCATGTGTCACTCTGGCATAGCTCTTTGACCCAGTGCAGTGAGGCTCCTTGTTCTTCGACCGGATTCCCTTCATATATGCAGCATAGTCCTAGACAATTAACATTGTTAATATTTTAGTCTAACACATTCATTTTAATAAAACTAAACAAAACTCACTAAAATATGTAACTTACTTGATTCTCTTTACTACACCATTTCTCCAATAATATATTCACGTCCTCTATGTTGTATGTGGATAATTTTCCTCCTTCCCTAGCCTTCACTGTCGTTGGAGTGTCGTCAGACGTAATGTAAAGACTCTGCTTCAAATCATACCTCCAAGTCTAATGCTTGTTTCGCATATCAAGGAAAGCGTCCCGTTTTATGGCCGCGATATCGGACTCAGGCAGGATATAGAAGTGCTTCTGCATATATTCACACGTATATATGCATTAATAATACAACATCTATTTGAGAAAAATATATGAATATATAAATCATTATCATAAATACAATAATATTTAATTATAACATACCATCAATACATCCCAGATATCCTCATTCCTACGTTCCGGTACATTCTTCTACTCGTCGCTGATCCTTACATAAGTACTGCCCTTGACGAACACTCCGGTCATCCGTCTAAATTTGGAAGCGCTTTGTCCCACAGGCTGTCACGCAGGGTTATACTCGCACACGATTCTCTGGCCATCGGGGATCTCCCACAGCTTGTGGCATGACTTGACACTCAAGATATGATAGTGGGTGATGTCATTTTGATCTACACCTAATACATTAAGAATTTGAACAAGTTAGTTACTTATTTAAACTAACTACATATTAAAATAGGAAAAAATATTACGATTTTTTAGCACATATACTTACTTATCGTTCAAACCTCGTCCATAGCCAACGGGAGTGTAGCGGCATCATCGGAATGCGTGTCCTGCACGACACCATCCTCATCGCCCACACTGCTTTCCGGGGGCTATGTCTCATCACTATCATCTACCTGTGATCCGGGGGGTTACAGGTGCCGCTCGAAATGGCCATGTGAAACGATCCCCAGCTCGCTCAACGTCGTGAAGTCAAGCGTGAAAGGTGTGGATGTGCCCGGCTCTGCCACGTCAGCATGCTGAGAATCTACATGAATGTCACCACCAACGCCCACGTCCTACCCCGCATGGGTCTGCCCTTCCACATGATGTGGAAGTACCGGTCTATACTCTTCTGGCTCCATATTAGCCGGGGGAGATGAATGTAACTTGTGGGCGGCGGATGTCAACCGCACAGTCGGTTGCCTCTATGCTTTTCTCTTTCCCCTATAACTCATATCTCCCTGCAAAATACGTTGCGAACCGAATTAGTATTTAAAATAAGTAAATAGGTACAAGTATATGTAAAGTAATCACACATTTAAAATTTTAAACATATATTAGTTACTCAATTAATTATATATCGTTTCCACAAACTACATATAAATTTTATGGTTAACCTAAAAAGCAATTAAAAATGTCGGTAAATATTTCTTTTAAAAGAAATAAAAAATAAAAAAATTTCAAAGATAAGGGTGTACTCCAATTTCATTAAATGACATACGCTTCGATTAGTTCTAAATCGGGTCGGACGTAATCGACATCATCAGGTGCGTTAACATGATCATGATTGGAACTCAATAGAAGGGGCTCAATCTCGTGGTAGCTGCCACTAGAATCGTCAGACCCTGACCAACATCATACACGTTTCTAGGTTTAGTCCTTACAGCGCAAGCCCAATCTGGGTTCCTTTCATCTTCGACGTAAAATACCTGGTCAACTTGTGAAGTTAGCACAAACGGCTCATTCGTAATACTCTCTCCAGCGTGGATAAGATTTTTGAAATTGACAAACGTTATGCCATACTCATCAACCTTGTACCCGCTATCCCTCGTGTTGTCCGCCCAATTACACTTGAACATAACATACTTTGTCCTATAATAGTACTCAATCTTAATTATTTGGGTTAACTTTCTGTAATATGTTTCGCCATCAGTACTCGGCACACACACGCCGCTATTTTGAGTTTTTTTTTTTCCGATATCAACTGACAGAGTGCGGAACAACTTCCCGTTAACCACATATCTGTTATACTTGAATGCCGTTTCCTTTGGCCCTCTACAGTGCATTACCAGTTTCTCACCTAGCTCCTGTCTACGTAGGTCGTCCAATCCATTGACCTGTGTACAATGGAGGGCGATATATGAATTGAAATTAGTGTATATAGGATTTGTAAGCGAAATAGGTATACAAATCATTTAACTAGTAACAAGACAATATTCTTACATAGTCACGATACCAATCGACAAATTGTTCAAAATGTTGGCTTTCCAACTGATTGTCCGCTGTTCGCCCTTTAAGCGTTTCCATGTACATCCTACAATTTGAAATTAAATTCATTATAGTGCATTCGAAATTAAGGTTGTATAAGAAATGGTAGGGCATGTACTAGTGAGATGACTCACGTTCGTAGTGGTAGAAACTCATCTGAGTTAAACAATATATATCGATGAATCTGTGCCAGTGTGATACGGTTGAGGATCGCTCGTGTTTTCGCCCCCTTACAACCATCAGGATTTCTTTGGGCCTTATTATGAAACGTCGGTGCGTCATCCAAATACATCGAGCAAAATGTCACCAAGCAAAATGTCACCAACTCAGTTGCTATATAGCCCTCCGCAATACATCCCTCGGAAGCCGCTTTATTGCGCACATTAGATTTGAACCACCCTAGTCTCCTGTATATGAAAATCAATCAATCAATTGCAGTGGTTCAATGTCTTTTATTGGTGGGGAAAAAAATAATAATAATAACTTAACGATCAAAATTTACCTCTCAGCTGGATACATCCACCTATACAGAATTGGTCCACCCAGTTGGCATTCACGGACAAGATGCACGACAACATGAACCATGCTAGTGAAAAAACTGAGGGGAAATGCTTATTCCATCTTGCACAAAGTCACGCAGACTTCACTCTGGAGTCGGTACAAATCATCTAGTGTCAGCGTAGTTGAACATATGCCCTGGAAGAATGTTCCCATCTCAACCAAAGGTCTGACCACGTTACATGGTAGTGACCCACGTAAAGCAATAGGTAGAAGTTGTTGCATTATTATGTGATTGTCATGACTCTTCAAACCCGTCATCGTACGGTCTTTCAGTCGTACGCATCTGGAAATATTCGAGGCATAACCATCGGGCACCCTCACATCCCGAAGCACTTTCAAGAAACTGGTTTTATCTTCATTGGACATCGTGTGGCAAGCTGGGGGTATATAGTTTTTTCCATTCCTCGTAAATTGATGAAGTAAACGTCTCAATCCCATTTCTTGTAAGTCTTTGCGAGCATCGTAGTTGTCCTTTATTTTCCCTTTTATGTTGAGTATTGTACCAAGAATATTGTCCACCACATTCTTCTCTATGTGCATCACATCAAGGTTGTGCCGCAGTAAATTATCCTTCCAATACGGTAACCTAAAGAATATACTCTTCTTCTTCCATAATACAGGATTGCTCGCTGCTGGTCTGGTGTTAGGAGTACTCTTCTTCCGCTTCTCTCCCTGCTTCTTACTACTGTCTGGCTTTGACTTGCCGGCATCCTCATCCCCAAATGGCATCCCTTCTAATTGTCTTAGTATTTCATCTCCACTAAGCACATCGGGTGGACATTGTAGTTCCTGGTTACCGTCAAAATTACTTTTGTTCTTCCTCCACGGATGATTCAAGAGCAAGTATTGCCTATGACCCATAAAACACCATTTGTGGTCGTGTTTTAACCATCGAGACCTGGTTGATTGCATACAACAAGGATATGCCAGTACTCCCCTTGTAGGCCATCCTGACAGATCTGCGTATGCCGAAAAATCATTAATTGTCCACATCAATTGTCCTCGCAACATAAAGTACTTTTTAGTGGAAACATCAAATGTGCGTACCCCTACATTCCATAATTCCTTCAATTCCTCAATTAAGGGCTGTAGGTAAACGTCTATATCCATTCCAGGTGAACTCGGGTCTGGAATAATCAAGGATAATATAAAAGATGTTTGTTTCATGCACATCCAAGGGGGTAAGTTGTATGGCACAAGCATTATGGGCCAAGTGCTGTGTGATGTACTAAGGTTCCCAAAAGGATTAAATTCATCTGAGGTTAGTCCAAGCCTTACATTCCTGCTGTCCGCCGCAAATTCCTGATATAACTGATCAAATGACTTCCATGCTTCACCGTCGGCCGGATGCCTCAATTTGCCATCATTTGTGCGGTTGTCTGCATGCCACTTCATATGGGGCAATGTATACTGCGACATAAACAACCTCTGTAGTCTTGGTATGAGTGGAAACCACTGCAAGATTTTTACCGGACGTTTCTTACTTGACGATATGGGTTGACCGTCCTCGTCCAAATGAATCTCATCTTTCCACTTAGATTTGCCACAAACTGTACATGAATCTAACTCTTTGTTGCCCTTCCAAAATAGCATGCAATCATTACGACAAGCCGGAATCTTCTCATACCCGAGTCTCATGTCCCTTAGATTTTTTTTTTGCCTCATAGGTATTAACCGGCAAACCTTCATTATCCGCAGGCAACAATTGATTAATGAACTCAAGGAAAGATGAGAATATCTTGTTACTAATTCCACCAACACACTTCAAGTTGTACAGATGAACAGTTGCGCTCAGCTTGTTATGTTTGGTACTATCATGTAACAGTGTTTTTGCCTCTTTAAGCAGCTCGTGATACTTTTGGGCATCAACTTCATCCACTTCTTCGACTACGATTTCTTCATCACCCTGTACAACGACCTGAGGTTCACAGTTGCCTTCCCTAACATCGTGCATGCCGAACACATCACGCAACATAGTGTGCATATTTTCACCCTGATCACTGCTTCCACCTGCTTCTGCTGTGGCTGGACGATTCAAAGGAGACGGTTCAACATGGTCCCGGACAGGCTTCTCCCTATGAAACATCCAGTCCTTATATGTAGGAAGTATGCCTGTTCCCCCTGTCAAGTGGGCGAGAACAACGCCTGGGGGATAGCACCGGTTAAGACGACACACCTTACACAGGCAGTAAATCTTACCATCAGGTGTTGTGCAGTTTCCAACTGCAAAGTCAACGAACAATCTATAACCGTCTCTGTATTCCTTCGTACCCCTAGGCTTTGTCATCCAACTCTTGTCCATTGTTGTTTACGGACATTAGAGAGAAATATAGGCGACTTAAAAGTATTCAAGAAACCCATACATATTAAATGGAATTTACATGCAAACTTAATTTGATGCTAAGGTTGTTGGTAATTTTTGTTAGTCATGAAATTTCTTAAACTTAAACGAATTAGCAACTATTCCAAATGGGGACCATCAATAATATCATCTATGTAGGCTAGTTGTTTTCGTATTTTTTTTAGTACGGTTTAGGGCTTCCTTCACGCACTTTTTTAATTTTGTTCTTTTTTTTTTTTTTTTTTTTTTTTTTTCTTTCAAATTTACATTAGTTGATGTTGATTAACCGTTAGCATTCTTCATTCACATCCAGGCTAGGTTCTATCATTTTTTCCCAAAAGTTCATATATATGCATTTGTTAGATGTTGGGGACCCTAGTCAAATAAAATAAATCTAGCTAGGTTACGAAGTCAATTTATATATATGTATATAAATTGACTATATATTTTCATATTGTCAAAGCAGTACGTATTCGGTCGTATAGCATTTATAAGTATTAATAGGGCAAAACCTAAACAATATACAACTCTAAATTTAAATGCATTTATTATTATATATGACTAAACAAATTAAATAAATAAATCTAAGTTAATTACTAGTTTCCTAATATAACAATCAAAACCACATGGTTGTTCATATATACCTCGTGTATACCAAATAACAATCATAACACATAGTACGAATGACTTAATTAATTAACAATAAAGAACTATCTCAAACAAAGCAAAAATTTAAATAATTTAACAATAAATGTGAAATTGTTATATATAGTATATATCACAAGCCGGCCATATATATACTATACATATACTATATATACTAGTATAGTACTATATAGTATATAGTATATAGTATATATGAAGAACAAATGTTGTTGGGTCTTCTTTCAAAATGACATCTTATTGGAAATGTCGGTATCCAGTTGAAGTTCTTGAACCATAGCTCTTGCCGGATTCATATGTTGGGGTAAAATGAGATATTGTTTTGTTAATTAATATATATGCAATTATCCTAAATATTTAAACCATTTTCTCTATGTGCTGTTGCCTAGAAGGGGCAAGAGAAATATCTTGTTCTTTCTTCAATAATTTCTGATATCTAGTGGACAGACTCATTGTAGGCATTTGGTTTTGAGGACTAGAATGCATTCTGTCACATATATATATAGCAGGGAGTAACGACAGATAGAGTAATTAATTCATTGATACGTGTACATTTGATTTATCATTCTTTACCTTATTTTAATGTGACTTAGGTGTAAAGAACTTTCCTTGTATGGTGTATCTTTTCCAATTCTGTTGTTCACATGTAAACTAATATAAATAGAATTGGTTTTGGTCTTAAGTTGACCAAAACCAATTCTCCACTACTTTCTTCAGTAGGCACATTGGAGCTTAACCACTTAACTTTCTGAATTTTTTGTGGTTGTGATTTCTGTGTATTTGTTGTTTCAAACCGAATCTTAACAAGCAAAAACCCAACCCAAAAAAGCGTGCAGTTCATCATGTTTCAAAGACTGTCTTAGGGCAATTTTTCTTAATCATATTATTCGGGTTTGAAGTTACAATGTTGCATCTTATAAATGATGTGATTATTTGATAAAGCTAAAAAAACACCCAAATAATTAGCTAGCTAGAAAGCAAACAGCAACAACGTAAGCTAAACCAACGTAAAAACAACATCACAAATAACACAAGTACAAACAAGCTAAGCTTGATATTCAAAACCAAATTCATATATATATAGCTAGTGAAGCTTTATATTCCTCATGTAAATATATATATATATCAATCATCTTGCACAAAATCAAATTCAAAATAATTTTCTTTTCAAACGTACGTATTAGACGAAATTAGCACAAACATCACCCAATTTTTAACTTGCATACAAACACCAAATCCAAACCAAACAAATAAATAAATACAAGGATATATGCATGTACATATATATATATACCTATGAGCAGCTATTGTAGGAGCTAGAAACGGAGGCAAAGAGGACGACGGGCGGAGAGATGGGCGGCGGGTTTAGAGAGAGAAACTCATCCCTTGAGAGAGAGTATATATACGGTGGCCGGAGAAGAGGAAAAAAAAAAGCTCAGCTTAATATGCCTCGCTCGAGCTTCAACAATGGCGCGCGCGGAAGAAGGAAAGGAAAACAGAGAGAAAATGAAGACTTTGGGCGCGCAGTACATACACTCTGGTGGTGCGCTGCAGCTAACTGCTAGCAGGTAGCATGGGGGAAAGAAAAAAAAAAAAAAAAATAGTGCATATTGAAAATTGGCACGTCTCGCGCCATGCCAGGCCTCTTAATTAAGAGGCATGGCGAGCGAGCCTGGGGGATGGGACTCGCGCGCGGAGCTCGAGACCATTTCCTGATGTGCCAAGTATGGCACGTCAGAAAATACTAACGTGCCAGAGTCGAACGTCAGAAACTCCTGACGTACGACACCTGGCACGTTAGGAAAATTCATCAAATTCAAATAAAAAAATATCTGATACATATATATATATATATATATATATATAAAATTATGTGAAAAAATATATATATATGATATATA
Organism: Corylus avellana; assembly: GCF_901000735.1. Lineage (NCBI taxonomy): Eukaryota > Viridiplantae > Streptophyta > Magnoliopsida > Fagales > Betulaceae > Corylus > Corylus avellana. The sequence goes on from NC_081550.1 coordinate 7,198,592, forward strand.
TATCAGATATATAAATATTATATTATATGAATATTATATATATGATTATACCTATAATTATATTTATATATATAAATATTATATTTATATATAATAATTAAGACAAGAATATCTCTGACGTGGCACATTCCCACGTCATAGATATTATGACGTGGCGCTGAGCCACATCAGAGAATTCTGACGTGGGAATGTGCCATGTCAGAGATATTTTGACGTGGGATATTCCCACGTCAGAATATCTCTGACGTGGGAATTCACCACGTCAGGAATTTTCTAATGTGGGAATGTGCCACGTCAGAATATTCCTGGCATGGGAATTCCCACGTCAGGAAAATTAATCAAATTCAAAAAAAAAAATGAATATATATATATATATATATATATATA
>NC_081550.1:7199244-7300622 GCF_901000735.1 Corylus avellana
CATTGAGTGAAAGGAATTCCTCCGCCGGCAGGGCGGCAGAATGCCGAGATTATCCCGACACTCCGATAACAAGGATGACATGTCTCCATGCATGCATTCTTATCAAGACAACCACCACCAATCACCACTAGTTCACAATTGGCATTCGCCGTTGGAACCATAGTTTTCACTGCAAATTAATTAATACCAACAAAACAAATTATAAAGGAAAAAAAAAAAAATGATGCATGCATGCACCCTCTCTCCCTCAGTCAAGCATACATAAACGTCGTAAAGGGTTTGAGAGGAAGACCAACTATGGGTACTATATCTGAGCATGGTCATAGTAGCATCTATCCGTTGGCAACGAATGACATGAGGGCTCTAGATGGTGAAAAACCGCAAGCACTTTTCCAAGCCCGACCCACTTCTACCAGGGCATCAGTGAGGCCCAAGATGACTAACGTTGATCAGGCTTATGTGAGGATTTTTATTGCGGGATTCAAATCTGCACACTGGTGCGTGGCCAACTGCTAGGGAGTTAAGCATACGGGTTTTTTGATCATATATACCTGAGATGAATACGAGTAGAAGCAAGTAGAAAGAAGCACATAACTTGGCCATCTTTGTCCTTCACAAGTCACAATTGCAAAAAGAGAGATTGATCGAATGGATATTGGCTTTACTACATGCGTGCGGTTGGGTATTTATCAGTAGTGAAGAGTCATGAATGCTTGATATTCAAATTCGTGAATTGTGTTTCCTTAATGGGATTGTCCCTTTTATCTGTAAAATCTAAATTAAATGCGAGGATCCACATTCTTTGAATTCTTGATACAACTTTAATTGCTGGCAGAATTCTTGTAACCTTAATCATCAATTCTTAATTAAATTATTCTATCATAAAGTTGTTCTAAAAAGTTAGGAGGGTCTTGATAATAACTTAATATGGGTATTAATATGCTGACCCATATCTAATTTGAATATGTCATACTTAATCTTCCATAGTTTTTTTTTTTTTTTTTTTAGAAATGATTTGTATCAATAATTTGCCGGTATTTCTTCCATATTCTCATACAAATTTAATAGATCAACCATTAAATTTGTGGGGTCCAGGGGCGGACCCACGTTAAAGGTTGGGGGGCGACTGCCCCTGCAAATTTTTTTAAGACTTCTACTATTAAGGGGTTTTGAATGAAGAGTTCCCCTAATTGTTAACATTTGTTCCCCCCAATCCTACGGTATTCGTCTCCCCTGTCCAAAGAGTAGAACCATCTTCACGTCTGGAGTTGGAGGAAAGGAGTTTTTAGAGATGGACTAGTGAGTGGCTATGTCATTTGAAAATGGTTGCTCAGGTGTCGAAATGGTGGAATTCTCGAGAAGAAGTGGAAAGCTGGCACCCACTTATGAAGACTCTGTGTTGGTTATGCGTTTTGGTTAGGTGTATTGTTAGATGTTAAGCTGTGCGTTTTGGTTTGGTGTATTGTTAGATGTTAAGCTGTGCGTTTCATTGTAATGCAAGGTTTTAAGTTGTGGTATATTTGATATCATGGCTTTCCATATTTAAGGCCAGGTTTGATGCTCCCCCTTACCAAGTTGATCCAACATGCTCCACTGTCCATTTTTATTTCGTTTAACATTCTTATAATTCTTTTAAAATTAATATTTTATCTCTTTAAAAAAAAAAAAAAAAAAAAAAAATTCGTCCCCCCTCGTCTCAATTCCTAGTTCCGTCCCTGGTGGGGTCTACCATGACTTATGCGGGTCCACAAATCTAATGGTTGATTTGTAAGATGAGATAGAAAAAATATGGGCAAAATATTGACCCTAATCATTCCTCTTTTTTTTTTTTTTTTTTTTTTAATTATTTTGTTTAAGATTGATCTAATGATGAATTGAACATGACACGTCAGCTGAAAATGATAAGAGAATGGCTAAATACCATATCTCTCATGGGATTGCCCTTGGAAATCTAGAATTTATTATGAATTAAAAAAGATCACAACCAAGAACTGAAATGCTTTTAATTCTTGTATCTATTGCTTATGGTCTAACGTACGTGCATTTGTCTCCAAAAGAGGGTTTTCCTTTCGGAGTTTCTTAATTGTTGGTGATATTGTCAGTGTTTCCTTAAACTATCAAGAAATGTCGAGTAATTCTATGTGGCCTATTTGTGTCCTACTTGTGTCCCTCTAAGAATGATGTGGCTATTAAAATCACCATTTGATCAAAATTCAATAATGATCAATCACAAGCTCAATGGTAATTTTAATAACTAAATCATTCTTAGTAGAACATAAGTAGATCACCTAGAATTATTCAGAAATGTCTCAAAGAACAGTAAAAAGACAAAAATTACATTAATTTTTTTTTAATAAATTTATTATTAGTTTCAAACTGTTTGCTTAGTAGGCATAGGCATTAGAAACTACTTTTGAATCAATCTTTGTCCAAAAGTTGAGAATTTAAACAGAATATATGCCCAAAATTGTATAGAGAACTTATATTAATTGGTCATGAAATATATATTATTGCACATGCAAAAGCTGTTTATTGATATATTTGAAGCATTAATAATGGTGTTACAAAGTACTACTTATCACTAGTTTGATTGATATATAATAAAGTAGCAGGAGGCCTGGGACATTTTGGTGGACCAACTGGGGGGCAAGGGGCTCCTTTCTTAAAACTACAAACACATTGCTCGTATCGAATTTCTCCGCTAGTAGGGCGGCAGAACGCTGAGATTACCCCGATACCTCGGTAACAAGGCTGACATGTCAGCATGCATTCATTCTGATTAGGACAACCACCACCGATCACCGCCATCTCACAATTGGCGTTCGCCGTTGGAACCATACTTTTCACTACAAATTAATTAATATCAACAAAAAAAATTAAAAAAAGAAAAAAAAAATGATGGATGCATGGATTCTATCGCCTTCCGTTAAGCATACATAAAGGGTATAAGAGGACGACCAACTGTGGATACTATATATGGGTATGGTCATAGTATCATCTATTTTCTAGGAACCAATGACACGAGGAACCTAGACGGTATGGGCATATTGGTCATAGTATCATCTACTTTTTGGGAACCAATGACAAGAGGGGCCTAGACCGTGAAAAATAGCAGATATTTCCTCAAGTCTGGTTGAGCTATAGCTTTACTAAGAGATCAGTAAGACTTAAGACAACTAACATTAATCAGACTTATGTGAGCTTTCCTATTGTGAAATTTGAAATATATGAGTTTTTCGAACATATATACCTGAGATGAATACGAGTAGAAGCAAGTAAATGGAAGCACATAACTTGGCCATCATTGTCCTTCACATATTACACTGCGAAAAGAGAGATAGATTGAGAGGATATTGGCTTTGTTGCATGCATGCAATTGGGTATTTATAAGTAGTGAAGAGACTATTGATAAGAATGAATCATGCATGTTTGATATTCAAATTGGTGGATTTTGTTTCCTTAATGGGATTAATTGCCCCCTAATATTTGTAAAATCTAAAATGCAAAGGAGGATCCACATTCTTTGAATTCCCAATTCGACTTTAATTATTAGCGGAATTCTTGCAACCCTAATCATTAATTCCTAATTAAATTATTCAGTTTTTTTTTTTTTTTAATTTTTTTTTTTTTTAACGTTGATTATTTTTAAGAAAAATTATTAATACTTATTTAGTTAATTAATTGTATATAACACGCTACCAAGATCTTCTAAAATTTTGAAGTATTTTACCATGTCAAATATCAATAATTTTTTCAAATTTAATAGATTTTTTTTTTTGAAAGGGTAAAATAAGCTTCATTACACAGAAATGTCATCAATTACAGAATCACGGACATACCAAGGGTAGTCCTCTCTCCACAATCTCTCCTCACCCAAAGATAAAGCCAACTTAGCAAGTCGGTGGGCTGCCATATTTCCTGTACGTTTCACATGACAAACACTCCATTGATGAGTACTTTGTAGAAGCAGCTTCACATCATTAATCAAAGGACCATAACAGCCCCATGTACATTCCTCCATACCCAAAGCTTGAACAATTTCCATAGAATCACCTTCCAGAATGACATCATAGAACTCCATAACACATATAATTCAGCCATTTTCCAAGCTGCCAGTGCTTCCGCCATTGTAGGATCGGTAATATACTGTCTTGACGCCACCTGTGCAGCAAGAATCAGCCCATTATGATCACGGGCTATGATTCCTATCCCCATTTTTTCCCCATCTTTGTCTACAGCCGCATCCCAATTAATCTTTACAACACCAACAGGAGGAGTATGCCACCTTTGCATTACTGGATTCGATTACTGAGGACGTTGCACGCACCTCCCCTCCTCTGTTTCATAAACAAGTCCACCTGTTCCTGAGCCAACTTATGCAGTGTTGAGGGGGATTGAAAATCACCACAAAAAATAACTTTATTCCTTCGTAGCCAGAGAAGTCTTGCAATTACTGCCACCAACTGCATCCCATCTTCCTCCAGACGCCCATGTAACATTTCCAGCACATGGACAAACGAAACTTCAGTTGAAGAGCATTTTTGTATCAATTTCGTACATTCTGCCCAAACATCCACAGCAGCTGGACACGTCCACAATACATGCCCAACAGTTTCACCAAACAAACCACAAATTGGGCACATGGGATCAGATATATTACCTTTTTTATGGATATTAACCCTTGTCGGCAAAATATCATTACAAGCTTGCCAAAGAAAAGTCTTCACTACCATGGGTCCCTTAATTTGCCAAACCGCCTTCCATTGCTTTGATCTGATGGTATTATCCGAACAGCTTCCTTTAATTGCCTCAGACATTTCTTTAGCCAAATGGTACGCACTCTTCACTGAAAAAACACCATTTTTCGTACCCACCCAAACCCTTCTATGATGTTGTCTCCCCGGGCAGATTGGAATACTACACACCAGGGCAGCTTCTTCCTTCCTGAAAACCTCCTTCACAAGTGGTATATTCCACCACCTGTGTCTTCATCAATAAGAGTGCTTACCTTTGCATCCTGTCCTAACACCCTCACAGTAGATTTATGGAATATGTTGAAGGCACAGGAATCCAACGATCTTTCCAGATTTTAATAGAAGTTCCATCACCTACCCGCCACATCAATCCCTCTTCCAGTAATGTTCTTGCATTCCATACACTCCGCCAAACAAAAGAGGGTCTTTTTCCCAAACTGGAATCAAGAAAAGAAACTCTCGGATAATACTTTTCCTTGAGCACTCTTGCCACCATAGAATTTGGATTTTGAAGGAGACGCCACCCTTGTTTCGCCAAAAGTGCCATATTAAAACATTCCAAATCTCTATACCCCATTCCACCCTTCTCCTTAGCCAAACCCAATTTCTCCCAACTCATCCATGCAATACGAGAGTTATTTTCTTTGTGCCCCCACCAAAACTTGGACATCATGGAATTAATATCCCTACAAAGAGTCTTGGGTAATTGAAAAACACTCATAGTATACGTCGGTATAGCCTGAATGACCGCTTTTAACAAGACTTCTTTGCCTGCTTATGACAGGAATTTTTCTTTCCACCCATTGATGCGCTCCCAAATTCGACCCTTTAGGCTTTGAAAAGCTCCTACTCTTGATCTTCCAACTAGAGCCAGGAGACCAAGATACTTCTCATATCTTCTCGTGGAGCTAATTCCCGCAACTGATATAATATGTTCCTTAGCTTCCCTCTTTGTGTTTCGACTGAAGAAAATCGAAGTTTTGTTTCTATTACTTTTCTGCCCAGATGCCTTTTCATAAATCTCCAAAACATGTTGGATACGCAGCCACTCAAAAATATTTGCCTTGCAGAAAAGCAAGCTATCATCTGCAAAGAAAAGGTGATTAAGCCGCATCCCCCCTCATGTAATAGGAAGACTTGTGATTTGCCTATCTGTTTATGCTTTGTGAAGAAGCAAACTTAGCCCCTCCGCACACAGAATAAAGAAGTACGGCGACAGTGGATCCCCTAGATGGAGTAATTTTCCCATAAGGCTTGCCATGAATCAATACCGAAAATGTCACTGTTCTGACACATGTCATCATTAAATTAACCCACCTATTTGCAAACCCTAACTTCCTCATTATCACCTCTAGAAAGTCCCACTCGACTCTATCACATGCTTTGCTCATATCTAATTTCAGAGCCATAAAGCCTTCCCTCCCTTTCATCCGACTATCCATGGTATGCATTGCCTCAAAAGCCACAATTATATTGTCTGTGATTAGTCTCCCAAGAATGAAAGCGCTTTGAGTGGGAGAAATTATAAGGTTTAGCACTCTTTTCAAACGATTAGCAAGAACCTTTGCTATCAGCTTATAAAGCACATTACACAAACTGATAGGTCTATAGTCGGTAACACTAGAAGGAGTTTTGATCTTAGGAATTAATGCAATATAAGTCGAATTAAGATCAACATCAAAAATATCATAATTTAAAAAACCCAACACTGCCTGACATACCTCCATTTTCACTGTTGGCCATGAATTTTGATAGAAGCAAGCCGAGAAGCCATTCGGACCCGGGGATTTGAGTGGGTGCATTTGCTTTAGGGCTGTTTCCACCTCCACCATAGTAAAATCCCGTAACAGACTTGCATTCATATCATTCGACACCCTAGGCTCCAAGTTAGCCAAGCACTCTTCCACCCCAGAATTCTCTCCAGCCATAAACAAACCTTGGAAAAATTGTGTGAATGCCTCCCCAATTTCATTTTGTTTTTTCCACTCCTTGCCTTGTTCATCTTTTATTTTCACAATTCGGTTAACTCTACGTCGATGGTTAGCCCAAGCATGAAAAAACGGAGTATTACGATCACCCTTTTGATACCAACTTTGCTTCGCACGCTACTTCCATTTGATATCCTCTTGCTCAAGAAGAAAATCAATCTCCCTTTTAAGCGTTTGAATTGCTGCCAAATTTGCCTCACTCTCTTGCCGTTGTAATACCTCAAGTTGCTTTGTTTTTCTTTTGAAAACTCTCTCGGCATCACCATATTTCCTGGCACTCCACCGCATAAGCTGCGTCTGACACTGGGCAAGTTTTAGCCTTGCTGTTTGCATCCCAATTCCACCGTCAACTCCCATCTCCCATGCCTTCTTTATTACCTCCATACACTCTCCATCAGCCAGCCATTTTGCTTCAAATTTGAAGCTTTTATGATAATTGGGCTGGGCTATTTCAGCATCAAATATTTTTAAAAGCAGCGGCTTATGATCACTCGATCTTGCTGCTAGTACTTGAACTTCACGGTTGATATACATTTCACACCAAGCTCTATTCGCAACAGCCCGATCAAGCCTTTCTTTCATAAAGGTCCCATCCTTATGGCAATTAGTCCATGTAAATTTAGAGCCCTTGTACCCCATATCACTTAAACCACAGTCCTCTAGCACCATACGAAACTGTTCCATCTGAGATTCTCTACGGACATCGCCACCCACCTTCTCCTCTTGCTCTACAATCTCATTGAAATCGCCAATGCATAACCAAGCCTTGGGGAGGAAAGACTTAAGATGATTAAGTAACGCCCATGATTCATGTCTCTTTGCACTTTCCGGATGGCCATAAAAACAAGTTAGTGTCCAATAATTATCACAGCCAGGAGAATGCACCACCGCATTGATATGTCGTCGTGTGAAGTTTTGAATCTCCAAACACCCTGCTTCCTTCCAGAATAATGCTACCCCACCACTTCTTCCTATAGGATCCACAGCAAATAAACCTTCAAATCCCAGCTTTGTTCGAACACCTTCCAGCTTATGTTTTATACTCTTTGTCTCCATAAGAAACAAAAGAGTGGGTCTTTTCTCCTTTACCATTTGGCAAAGATCACGAACTGCCCGGGGGTTCCCAAGCCCCCGACAGTTCCAACTAATAAGATTCATGGCTGTTGGCAGGACTGAACCACAGCCGCCGCCAACTCTTCAGTTGTTTCATCAAGACTAACAACCATCTTCCTGGCTTTTTTAACCACTTCCATAGTCTCCACTGTGTTAGCTTTCTCATTCACCGCCCTTTTACGCCTACTGGAAACCCCCACAGGGTGAGATGTCCCAGTCTGTTTATTACTACGGGCTTGCCTTTTCCAGCCTTTAACCCCAGGAATTCCACTTCTCATAACCACACTGTCTTCATGAGCTAGTGCACTATTTATATTTTCAGACCCTCCTTGCTGCACTGTACAATCACTGAGCTGAGTTCCCTTTTCAATAGCCACAGAATTAAACACAAAATCCATCCTTGAAGTCTCCATATTCGTATTAGGCCCACTAACTCTCTCTTTGGTTTTATCAACTATGCAAGTAGTAGAAACAAGCCCCATAGACTTTGAAACCATTGGGCTCATTTTTACCATGTCAGCATCAGTATGGGGTAAGTCTCCCACTAACACTTCCTTTCCTTTAATAATCCTTCTGAAACCACAAACCTCATTATTGCCATGCAACGTGTTCTCCTCCTCCACACATTTGAGCACATGTAAATCTCCCACAATCACCTCCTTTCCTTTAGTGCCCCTCTCACAAGCATGTTCCTCATAACTGCCATACATCGTATTAGCCTTTTCCACACGGTTGATCCCAGAAATTTCGGTCCCAGAATCCCCCACGTAATAGATTTATCTCCTCATTCCTCAATGACAGTTTATCATATATCATATCTCCTCACTCCTCATTCCTTTGTTTGGGTTCACAAAGGAGTTTTCTCTCTACCATAGATGAGAAGGAGTTTTTTCTCATAATTCACTGCGATTATTGAGAGTAGATTGATTTTTGGTGGCGATCAACAACCATGGCGAATGAACTCACACATCGGTGGGCCAATTTTTCCCTTTCTGATGCAGAAGGGATAGAGATTGAGGTCCAGGGGGATGAAGTTACAAAAGCTGTGCAGAGAGGACAATCCTGCATCGTAGGCAAACTAGTATCGGAGAGATTTGTGAGTAAGGAGACAATCAAAGAGACATTATTGCGATGGTGGAGGCTAGGTGGGGCTCTTACTTTCAAAGTTCTGGGAGATAATTTATTTCTGATTGAGTTTGAGCGAGCAAGGGACAAGGTCCGGGTCCTCGAGGGCAGGCCTTGGGTGTTTGAAAGTAACCTTTTCCTAGTCGAAGACTTTGATGGGCGCACATCACCATTGGAATTAACCTTTTATAAGGCTTATTTCTGGGTAAGAATGATGAATTTGCCTCTGGCATGTATGGGAAGAGAAGTGGGTTATAAACTTGGGTCCATAGTTGGGCAGGTGGGAGAGGTAGACACGGATAAGGATGGAATTGGTTGGGGGGAGTTTCTCCAGGTCAAGATAATGATTGATCTGTTCAAGCCTCTTCCACGAGGGCGAATGTTGAAATTTGAGGGGAAATCAACATTGGTGGGCTTTAAATACGAAAAATTACCAAAGCTATGCTACCACTGTGGGGTAATTTGCCATGGTTCTGAAGGATGCCCAAAGAGAAGTACTATACGAAACTAGGCGGAACCTACCCAATATGGCCCGTGGATGAAAGCCAACTCCCCTACGAGGAAAAGGGAAAGGTTCTATGATTTTCAGACGGGCAAAACAGAATATGTGAGAGACGCACAGTCTAATTCAGAAGACTGGGCGCGACGGGATGATCACCATGGCCGACGGAGAGATGGTCGAACAAGGAGAAATACGGCTGCCGGGGAAGGGAAGGACGGCGATGGAACTTTTATGGAAAGTCAACATGCACAAGCCACAAAAGATGAAAACGGATCTTCAGGCGCGAAACATGGAGAATTTACGTCAACTTTCCAAAGTGAAACACAGATGAAAACGGCGGGGAAACGGGTTGGAATAATGAGGGAACAATTTTGAAAATCAGTCCACTACAAGAAAGGCAAAACGGCAAGTCTCTGCAAAGGGAAAGAATCTAGTTGTTTCTAAGGCAGGTATATCAAGGGCTTTATCTCCCATTAATAAAACACAGTTGGCACCAACTGGGAGGTCGATTGGCGGGTAGGGTGAGAATGGCGAAAGCCCACCTATGCGGTCGATGGGCTTTAATGGTATCTTTTCAAGCCCGAGGGGCCCATACAAAGGTTTGGTTCTAGCTGATGTGGAAAAATCGGTTCGAGGAGCCACTGAAGGGAACAGCTCCAGTAAGACGAACGGGGTTACTCAAAGTACAAGGGGGCTGTCGTGGAAAAGAAAAGAGAGGGATGAGATAATTTTGCAAGAGGCAGAGTTGATTTCTTCAAACAGTCAGGAAAAGAGGGGAGCCGAAGGTGAAGTATATGTCCCTGCGAATGCCAAGAAGATTTGTGCGGGGAGTGATAACAATGATTCATATGATGGTTCGGGGATGGCGGAGGCTGGAGACCAGCCCCGCCAACCGACATGACCATCCTTAGCTGGAACTACCGAGGGCTTAAGAACCCTCAGACAGTTCACGAACTTCGCCGAATGGTGAAAGAAAATAAAATTATGGTGGGTTTTGCTAACATGTTTGTGGTGGAGAGTTTAGGGAAGAGCGGAGGATTGGCGCTCCTTTGGGAGGCCGGAAGCAAGGTGGAGATTCAAAACTTCAGTTGCCGGCATATAAATGCCATAATTCATAATCAACAATTGGCTGTACAATGGAAGCTCACTGGCTTCTATGGGCATCCGGACGCGACTAAACGTTTTGAGGCGTGGAACCTTCTAAAATTTTTAGCCCAATTGAACCCGGAACCATGGCAATGCATTGAAGATTTTAATGAAGTCTTATCAATGACGGAAAAATGTGGTGGTAATTTAAGACAGAGAAATCTCATGCAAGCCTTCCAACAAACATTGGAAGAATGTGCTTTGACGGATTTGGGTTATTTCGGACCTAAGTACACATGGAGCAATTGTCAAGAGGGAGAAGCTCTTGTTAGAGAACGACTCGATCGGGGGGTAGCCAATCTCTTTTGGCGGAATTTATTTCCTAATGCAGAGATTGGCGTGTACGCCGCCATAAATTCAGATCACGCACCTCTCATGTTGAACGTGTTGGGAACCCATGATTTAGCCAGACAGAGTAGAAGATTCCACTTTGAGGCGAGCTGGGGATTGGATGAAGGCTGCATAGAAGTTATAAAGAGAAGTTGGATGCAAGACAACCAAAATTCCACACGGTGGGACCACCTTGACTCCAAATTAAAAGGGTGTGTTAATGAGGTAATCCAGTGGAGAAGGAAGCACAAAGGCAGGGACTAGGAATTAATTAAAAAATTGCAAAGGAGGCTTTTATTGCTCCAAACCAGGGAGGATACGGCTACTGGAGAAGAAGTTAAAAAAATTAAAATTCGAAATACAAATTTTGTTGGACAAGGAGGAATTATGGTGGAGACAACGGGCCAAGGAGGAATGGTTAAAATTTGGTGATCGCAATACCAAATACTATCATGCTTGTGCAAATTCCAAACGACGACGTAACCAAGTGCGACTGATTCAAGATGAAATGGGACGGACGTGGAATACAACAAAGGGGGTAGGGAAAGCCTTTGTCAATTATTTCACAAACCTGTTCTCTAGGGGACCAATTGGTGATTACTCACCCTGTATACAGCCGGTTGCTTGTTGTGTGTCTGACGAGATGAATGCCGCCTTGATGAGGCCTTTTCTGGCCGAGGAGATCACCACAACTCTTTTCCAAATGGCGCCTTTAAAAGCACCGGGTCCAGACGGGCTGAATGCATGCTTTTTCCAAAAAAATTGGTCTACGATGAAGGATGAGGTATGTGGAGCTTTGCTTGATATACTAAATTCGGGAGTGATGCTTCAAGCCCTTAATTTGACTCATATTACCCTTATTCCTAAAGTGAAAAATCCCATGAGTGTTACTGAATATAGGCCTATAAGTTTATGTAATGTCTTATATAAACTTATCTCCAAAGTATTAGCTAATCGTTTGAAAAATATATTGCCCCTTATCATTGCTCCTATGCAAAGTGCCTTTATTCCGGGACGCCTTATCTCGGACAATATACTTGCTGCCTATGAAACCTTACATACAATGCATACGGGGATGTGGGGAAAAAAAGGTTTCGTGGCTGTCAAGCTCGATATGAGTAAAGCTTATGATAGGGTGGAGTGGGGTTTTCTAGAAGCAGTGATGGAACGTATGGGTTTCAACGAGCGGTGGATAGCTCTTGTTATGATGTGTGTCAAATCGGTGCAATACTCGATTCTTGTTAATGGGAATCCCCATGGCCTTATTACCCCTACCCGGGGTATTAGGCAAGGGGACCCCATATCACCCTATTTGTTTTTGATTTGTGCTGAAGCTTTGAGCGCTATGATCACTCGTGCGAATAGAGATGGGCTGTTGATGGGAGTTCCCACTTCGAAAGGAGGCCCCGAAATAAGCCACCTCTTTTTTGCAGATGACAGTTTACTGTTTTGCAGGTCAAATATAATTCAATGGAATCAGTTATCTTCTATATTACATGCTTATGAAGTGGCTTCGGGGCAGAAAATGAATAGCAATAAGACGGCCATTTTCTTTAGCCGAAATACTCCCATGGAGGACCGAAGACAGTTACAGGAGCTAGCGGGGATTCCAATGAATCAACGTTACGACACATACTTGGGGCTGCCCGCTTTGGTGGGACGGTCACGGACGAGAGCCTTCAAGAGTATTAAGGAGAAAGTGTGGAAACGACTCCAGGATTGGAAGCTCAAGTTCTTGTCCCAAGCCGGGAAAGAAATATTGCTAAAAGTGGTGGTGCAGGCGATCCCTACCTATTGTATGAGTGTGTTCAAGATTCCAAAGGCGTTGTGCTCGGAGATAAATTCTCTGATGGCGAGGTTTTTTTGGGGGCACCAAGAAAAGGAGAAACGGATCCACTGGATGAGTTGGAGCAAGATGGGTCTCTCTAAGACTCAGGGGGGTATGGGCTTCCGAGACTTTGGTTGTTTCAATCAAGCTTTGTTGGCAAAGCAAATTGGCGCCTATGGAAGACACCGGAAAGCCTAATTGCAAGGATTATGAAGGCCAAGTACTATCCGAGTTGTTTGGTCCTTGATGCTCCTTTAGGGAAAATACCTTCTTTTGCTTGGAGGAGTGTTCAAGGGACGTGTGACCTGGTTCGAGAGGGGCTGTTTTGGAGAGTCGGGAATGGGAAAAAGGTTCGCATTTGGAAGGATAAATGGCTCTAGTCACCAACCACTTATATGGTGTATTCACCTCCTTCAGTGCTTGAACCAGATGCCACGGTCTCTCAACTTATTGATGTAGACACAAAATGGTGGGATCAAGACCTTTTGAAGCAGATTTTTTCTAGGGAGGAGACCCTTGCCATACAATCGGTGCCCATAAGTTTGACGGATCAAGAGGATACTCTCATATGGAGGGGAATAGCAAAAGGTGTGTTTACGGTAAGAAGTGCATATCATATGCAAAAAGAACGAGAAGAGATCAACAAGGCTGAGGGTTCCTCCCGGACTCGTGCTAGCACTTTATGGGGTAAGCTCTGGAATTTTAATATTTCAAATGCTGAAAAGCACTTCCTCTGGCGTGCATGCCATGAAACTCTCCCTACTAGAGTGAATCTATGCTCTCGGAAGGTGATTACCAACTCTGGCTGTCCCATCTGTGAGAAGGAGGAGGAAACTACATATCAAAGTGGCAATGTCCCGCTGCAAGGGATGTTTGGGGAGCAGGTTGTATAAAGTTCCAAAAGAGCAGGTATGCAGGACCAAATTTCCTCTCCTTGGTGGAAGGGATATTGGCTAAATGTGATGCGACGGAATTCTACCAATTCGTTGGGATAGCACGGCGTATTTGGCTTCGGCGCAATGAAGTGATACACGGTGGTCCTTTCCTGCATCCATGTCTTATTGTCCAGCAAGCAGTAAGGGCGACAGAAGAATTGAAGGCACTGGAGGATGCTCTGAAGAGTAAAAACGAAAACTCGGAAGCTACAACAGCTACTACATGGAAGGCTCCCCCCTTCGGTTTTCTCAAGGCAAACTGGGATGCCAGTATTGACAGGAAACAGGGAAGATTTGGCATAGGGATGGTTGTTCGGGACCACCTTGGGAGAATGTGGGCAGCAAAATGCGTGACCTGTGCTGGTTTTGTAGATCCCATGTCTGCAGAGGCGATGGGGGCTACTGTGACAGCAAACTTCTGCAAGGAGTTAGGAATGAGACAGGTTCAACTGGAGAGGGATGCACGAACTGTAGTTGATGCGGTCAATTTACGGAGGCCTGATCAAAGTAGCCGAGGTCATCTGATAGCAGATATCCTAGTGGCTTTGAGTTCTATTACGACTTGGGAGATGGGCTATGTTCGTCGAGAAGGAAATCATGTGGCACATGTCCTTGCAGCTGTTGCTAAGCATGGAAATGTCAATAGGGTGTGGTTATACGACCCCCCGGACTGTATACGGGACTCTTTGCATGCAGATATTTCTGCTATGTGTTCTCTTTGATTTAATATAATGCAATCGCAACTTTTCTCAAAAATATATATATATATATATATATATATATATGGCAAAATTTCAACCATTCAATTTGAAAACAGTAGTTGGGATTTAAATAAATTTGAATTCATGGATTAGGATTAAGATCTTCTAAAATTCTTAAAGTATTCTACCAGGGGCAGGTAAATTTCTTAAAATATTATATTTTATATGAATTGAAGGATATTTCTTCCAAACCAAAGGAAATATCTGTCATTTTCTTAGACCTTAAACATTTTTTTTTTTTTAACTCAATATTTTTCCGCTAAAAACATTTTCCAGAGCCTTAGATTGAATCAGAAATATATCCACCAACATATGGTATATGAACTGTTCTCCAAGACAAAAGATTTCAATCCTGTTCCTGTCTATAAAACAGAGATTGCAGCAAAAAGAAATAAATAGTGTAGCTATCAACATTGAGATCCTCCACATCAAATGTTCATTGGCTCAGGACTAGAAGTGTTGAGTATGTCCAAGACTGAATTCTGCGGCTCCAATTCCTCATGCCACAATGGAAGTTTGTCCCCAGGGTAGAAGTTTCTTGTCACTCCCTCAGAATTTATCTGCACCAAAAGTTTTTCAGTCAATTTATGAGCATGTGCAAAGCGTAATTGGCATTTCTTAGTTGAGAAATATTAGGAGTACTAACTCTTTTAATATAAGCTTATTAAACTGATGTGTAACTCATTCATTGGTACTTGTTACATTTATCTTAATTAATTGTTTTATTTTTCTCCAATGAATTAGCTACACATCAGTTTAGTAAACTTCTAGTAATAAAAGAGTTAGCACCCCTAGTATTTATCTTCTTAGTTACTATGAGAGTCCAATATAAATCTTGCAATGACAGTGCGAACAACACCACCACTAGCACCATCTCGAGCAATGGCAAGGGAAACTGCCTTCACCACTAGTTGCTGCAGTAAAGCAAAAAAGTTTGATTTATTCCAAGGAAGGCAGCAACTGATTTTGCATTTGCATGCATCAAGGGTCATCTACATACCTCAGCTTCATCCTTGGTCATTCCTTCCTTCCATGCTTGATCGAAAAATCCATAGAAGTAACTAGAGCCAGATCCTGTGGAAGTGGAACACAAAGCATGTCAAACTGAATGCCATACTCAAGCAAACATATTGCATTCAAGTTGCTAATGAAGATTACATCATAAAGAATTCCCACCCACCAACGATTAGGCCAGTTTGTAACATGTTCTGCTAAGTCCAACTGTCCAAATATCATGATAA
The DNA here is from genome assembly GCF_901000735.1 of Corylus avellana. Classification (NCBI taxonomy): domain Eukaryota; kingdom Viridiplantae; phylum Streptophyta; class Magnoliopsida; order Fagales; family Betulaceae; genus Corylus; species Corylus avellana. The sequence continues at coordinate 7,214,968 of NC_081550.1, forward strand.
AGCCAACATAGTTAGATCCTATTCTTCTCCAACATATATATATAAACTGTCAAAATCAACTCTATTTAGATCCTCAATGCACTGTAAAACACGATTAAATTTATGAGGTACAAGAAGAAAACGAAAATAGTCAACTATGAGCAAGCAATTTTTTTATTTGTTATTTGTTATTTTTATATATTAATCTGTCCAAAGCAAGAAAGCAATCATATCAAACAAAGGAAACTAAAGCAGCGACCCCAGACCTTGTTACTATAAAATTAAATTATCTAAAAATGCGTTGAGCATGTCACGTCAGTTGAAAAATAATATATCTCTAACGGCTTTGCTCATATGCCACAACGCTAGTGGACTATTACATAACATAGATGGTGAATAATGTTACTTTTTACATTTAGATTTTTATACTAGTTTCACTTTCTTGGTAGGCAATTTGTAATTTAATTGATCTTTCTAGTAGTTGCTTGCAAGTTACATCCCTCAAAATTGTGGAGGTCATTTTTCTGCCAAAAAATAATTTCTTACAATACCTAAAAATCAGCCAATGAGATTTGGACACATCAGTTCACAGCCATTTCAAACTTTCATGCAAGAGCAAAAACAGAGCAACCCTCTCTCTCTCTCTCTCTCTCTGTGATAAATTTTGAAAGAATCCAATGGTAATGGCAGCGCTACTCTTGGCCTCTGCTTCTGCTTCAATTGTTACATTGTCATCACCGAGCAATAAAGCTCTCAAGACCACCACCACCCTTCCCTTCATCTCGGCCAATTCCCCAACCCTCTTTTCAAGAAAATCACCCCGTAGACATCTTTCTCTTCCACGTGTAGCTGCTCCTCCAACTTCTTATATTCACAAGAAAATTCATTCTTATTCTCAAAGTAATTGTGTACTTAACTAACGTTTTAGGGTGTTTTTGGTATTGTCCCTTAAAGGTAGCTCAATCGGTTAGAGATCACACTTCATAAAGTGGAGGTCTCTAATTTGAATTCCCCTTCACCCTCTTGTGCAGTCATGTCCAAAAAAAAAAAAAAAGAGGGTGTTTTTGGTATTAATTGTTTTATTTGATGTCTCAATTCTGCCTTGGATTACATTTATGTGCTTGATCCACCAGCTATATGCTGTAAACGTGAGACTGTAACCATGGATTCAAGGGGAAATATTTGCTGCTCAGGCCAACTCTGGACTATTTCGCGGTTTCCTTGGCTTTTGGAAATTACTGATATAAAATTGCATATAACCATGGATTCAAGGGGAAATATTTGCTGCTCAGGCCAACTCTGGACTATTTCGCGGTTTCCTTGGCTTTTGGAAATTACTGATATAAAATTGCATATATTGATATTAGTTGGTAATTTTTTACATTACTTGCAAATTTGATATGAATTTAACACAAAATTAGTGAATTTGGTTGAAAGGTTGAATCCATTTAATTAAACGTGTCGGGTTAAGTCTTATACTTATGCTTTGTCATGATTTGTTATTCGTAATTCTAATTGTACAATGTGATGCTCTTTCCCTTTTGGGCTAGTGAGGTGAACCAATTTTGAATTTAAGAGTTCAACAAGCGGATTTGCAGAAAATGAAAATGTGGAAGAGTGAGGATTATGGATTTTTTTTATCATTTGAGGTGAAAACGATTAATATTGGAAGAATTTAATGTCAATTTTCTATGCCTATGTATCTTTTAGGTACTTTGGGTCCTTGTTACAGTTCTAAGTATTTCACGTGATTTAAGTGCGATATTAACCCTATAGTGTGTATATATATATATATATATGTCTTGAGCACTTTTTCTTTGCAAGCCAATTTAAGGATAAATTTTATTTGAAGTTTTTATAATTTGATATTAGAGCCATGGCCATGTTTAGTATGAGATTAAATGAACGACGACTTTATGACCAAATCTTAGATGGAACGATTTAAAGTAATTCTAGAAGTTTATCTTGTATCTCTCTAAAAATGAGGTAGTTTTTAAAATTACTATTTGATTAAAATTCAACAATAATCAATTACAAGCCTAATAATGATTTTTAAAAGCAACATTATTTTTGAAGGGACACAAAAGTGAAATAAGAAGAACTTTTAGTATTACTTGGCGATTTATAGGTTGTATTAAAAGTAATTCTAAATACTCAGCTCCCATCTCATTGACCTAATGTTGTAGTACCCATCAGTCATTGATTTTTTTTTTTTTTTAAAGGTTGATCCATCAACCTAGTAGGATGAGAGTTGAGTATGTAACATCACTCGAATTAAAATGTCTTCACATTGTGTAAGAGTATAATGTTAAGTCATTCGAATGAGGGGAGTTCTCTATTCCTAGTTCTCTTGTAACTGGATCCTTTGGAACCACAATAATTTTTAGTTAAAATGGGATTCCCACAAGTCTTTGCAAAGTCTTAAAACCGTGTATGGGGTTGATGCCAGCCCAATGTTAGAAGGTCAATGAAGTTGGTGACTTGATGACATGTGGGACTATAGGAGCTAGCAACCAAAGCCTCGATGATCGGCAGCCGTAACTAAAATAGTCTTAAGGTAGCAAATTTCTTTGTCGGGTAAGTTCTGACCTGTACGAAAGGCGTTCTTAACCATGTGTATATTTGCTTTTGATTACCTTCTTTGCAAGCTACTTTTTAATTGAGTAATGTTTTAGTAGGCAAAATCTAAAGGTAATGAAATAGTTTCAAACAACTATTTGGCCATTTGATTGACATTTATTCCTCTGAAATAGTTATTTTAGAGGGAATAACTGTTGTGTGATTTAAAGCTTCTCATCCGAGAGATGGGAAATAGTTTATTTAATGGTCTATAAATTTTATAAATTAATACAATGAATTATGAATAAAAATATATAATTTACAATATAAATGAGTCTAAAATCTATCCATTAATATAAATTTATTCATTATTTTATAATATTATTTATCCTCATATACTCTCTCATTGTAAATAAATCTACTTGCTTTATACCACTTTCCCAATTTTGTTCTTGTTATTATTTTTTTATTTGAAAATGGGAATAGTACATTAAAATCACTTCTAGTTAATTTAAAAATAAATTGTTATTTTGAGAAAGTAAACAAAAATATTTCTTTGCGTTAAAAAAAAAAGGTATCCATGTAAGATCCAAACTAAAAAAGAAAAAGAAAAAAAAAAGAAAAAAAAAAAAGAAAAAAGTAAAAAGAAAAAGAAAAAGAAGGTGTGTTATACTTATACCTCTAGCACGTGCGATCCAGTTGCCCAATTTTGTTATTTCCACATATCCCCTCAAACTACCACCCAATTGACAATGTCTCCCAAAATATGATTTATTTTAGATGCTTAGATGAGATAGACGACTGGGATTTATGAATTTGAGAATCTCAAATTTAAGGAGAATTTTAAGAAATCTCAATCCTAGTTTGAGGGGGGCATGTGGACTTTACCCTTTTCTTTATTCATATAATTTTGTTGATTATTATACTTCCTGAGTCTAGCCGATCCGACTCAGAACTAGCAGAACCTCAACTCTCCAAGCATCTCAACCGGTCGAAGTGACTCAATTTTCAAAGAGATAACTCATTCACGATTCGATATGCCTAGTGCGATGTCGTTTCACGTTAGGGTTTATCAGATTCGTTCAACTCTCAAAAAAATTTCCTTTTCATTTCCAAATTGAAGAACGTATCGCATATTTAAAATTAGGGTTTGTTGATTAAATAATTTACCTTCTTCAACTGAAAATATCCTTATTGCTATTTCATTCGAAGATTTTTTGTTCTTAGAGCTTTCGTTTTTTCGAGTTTTTGTTTTTAAGTCGTAATTGTTGCGGCGAGAATTTGTGTTGGGATTTTTTTTTTTTTTTTCTCTCTTGAAGGAGGTATAAACTGTGGGTGTTTTAGCTCATATATTTTGAATTAGATTCTTTGCTGATTTTCATTATGTTACTGTATCTTGGTCTTGATCATGTTCAATGTTTTCCTAGATTAGAGAGGTTCTTGTAACATATTTTCTAGTTCTTATATGTAATTTGAGATATTTGAATGGACAATGGAATGGATAGATGGATTGAATATGAAAGATGGGATGATAATAGGGAATGGATACTTCGAGAAGCTCAAGAATCTCTAAGGCTGATTTGAGTAGAGCTAATCTAATTTCCATTCCATAACAACTAAAAGCCCAACTCGCAACCAGCAGAATCCTTTCCTCCAGCCCATAGACTAATTCCTCATATATCCCAACGGCAACGTTTCCATCCAGTTGTCAAGCATTATTGTAATGCTTTCCAACTCTTTTCTCTGCACCACGCAGAATGTGCCAAGTTGCCAGCCACTTCTTTCCACCACACTCCTTGCGCCATATGTCCCTCCTATTAGTTCTTCTCCCCAAACGCACAAGGCGTTCTTCTCCCTCTCTTCTTCTCAGTCGCCATAGCCACTTTATTGAACAACTGCAGACCAATTTTCACTTCCTCAAAAATGTTCATGCCTTTCTCTTTTTGCAAGCCAACCCTAGCCGTATCTTCTTCCTCCCTTCTTCTCAAACGCCCAAGTAATGCTTCTTGCCTGGATCAAAACACCATCTGAGGCATCAAAGAAAGAAGACACCATCATCTAACTTTCTTTGCGGAGTTTTATCAAACTGCACTTCATTGCAAGAAAGCCTCTCAAAATTCGAAAAATTTTTCACCAAATCTTGCTCCCCCAATTCTTCGTTCTTGATTTCTTGTTTGATCTCCACCTTCTCATGAATCAAGTGTAGCTTCTTACAATCCATGAACTCGCACCCGGAAAACCAATCTAAAGCATCATCGTTGTTGGCCATGTTCTGGCTGATATCGTCAAAGCTTTCTGTCGTTTGATCGTCGACACCCTCTAATGGAGTAGGGATTTTCCGGATTAGCATGTCGTTTGCGTCTTCTTGTACAAGATCTTGCCCCACCCCTTCGCTCAATATTTCATTCAGATTGTCAAAAGCCCTCTGATTTGCTTCTTGTGTCCTTGCATCATCTTTTTGAAACCTGAACTGTAATGCTTCAACAATTTTTTTCCACTTGTTATACAACCCAAGACCTTCAATCTCATGAAACCAATTGAGAGCTTCTCCTTTCATGTGAAATACAGCAATGGGAATTCGATCCCAAATTGCAGTTTTGTGATGTTCAAAGAACTTGTTGGGCCGTGGATCAGTTCTAAAAGCCCAACAGGCCCCAAGCCCGATCTTGACTAAACGGAATACCCGACAAGGCCTAAGACAATCTTTCCTCGAGGAGGTCTCGGATTCGAATCTGAGACCACTCCTCGGGAGGTATCTGATGCGAAGTCCGAGACGCAACTCGAAAGCAAATAGTCAAATGCCAAGGGTGAAACGGTCATTTTACAACTAAGGATATGCAAATATTCAAACTAGTCCCAGTGAACATTATCTCACATTCAAAAAAACCTTTCTATAGCATAGAAGGTTATCCACCTACGAACAATCCCTATACAAGCGGGATAAGCTGTTATTCAAATTCAAAAGGTTGTTTAAACTCAAAACAAAACCTTATCACCTTGTCCCAGGATTCCTACCTGTATCAAATAACTGGGAAACAGATATTTAGGGATAGGTATCCCGAGACGTACGGGGAACAAATTCCACTTCATGCCTATAAATAGAAGTCCCGATTTCCATCAAAGGTAAGCACAATCTTGATTCTGAAAATTTTGGTTGCTTAGCCATTCTGTCGTCAAATTCTAACTTAGGCATCGGAGCTCCCCCGCAGGGACACCAATAGGAGCTCTAATCCTGTTTGTTCTTTTCTGTGTGTGGCCTGAAGCGTTTCACGAAGTTGTCAGCACCACCTTAAGGTGTGCCACGTCACCATCCTGGAAAACTGTGTATCAACAGTTTGGCGTCGTCTATGGGAAACTTCCTTTTCATTTGATTAATTCTTATCATTCTGATATGGTGACTACACGCTCCCTCTCAATTGGTGCCTCAACCTGACATACCTCGCGCAGCTACTGGAGCACCTCCTGACTTAGCTGGATTCATAAAGCAGATGACCGAATCCATGAAGGCTTTGCAAAAGCAAAATGAAGATCTCGCCACTAGGCTCACTGTTGTTGAAGGTAGAAATAGCCGAGGGGATCAAGAACGGGAAGAGAGGAGGGCTAAAAGACACGAAGATAGGCGCAAGAAGGAGAGACGCGCTGAAATTCATAGGGGGAAGAGGCCTTGAGGTTCTGATCACGAGGATGACGCAACTTCAGTTCAAGCCAGCCATCATACAACTGTCCAGAATGTAGAAGACAGTCAGCGGGTGAATCCCAAGAGGTCTTGTCGTACTAGATCTCGACGGGAGCAGTCTCCCCGCCAGGAGGATCGTCATACTGAAGGGCATAGCGAGAGCAACGTTAATGCTGATTTGCAGGATCTTAAGAAAAAATACGAAGAGGTGGTCCTCCTGATAGCCAATGGCGGAGATCAGTCCAATGCAGGGGAGTTCATTGAGAACACGAATCTGCCCTTCACTGAATTTCCCCATCCCTGACAAATTCAAGATGCCCCGAGTTAATACCTATGATGGTATTGGGGATCCAACGCACCATATGGAAAGTCTTCATGCGCATTTCACCCTTCATGGTACCCCAGATGAGATTTCATGTAGGGCTTTCCCCTTAACTTTGGCTGGAGTAGCTAAGGATTGGTTTGGTAGGCTCCTCGCCAATTCAATAGATGATTTCAAGACTCTTGGACGCCTCTTCTTAAGTCAGTTCTTGGCTACCCGAAAGAGGAAGAAAAATCTGACTTATTTGCTATCCCTTGTTCAAGGGAAAGAGGAGTCACTAAAGGAATTCATGCTTAGATTCAACCAGGAGAAGCTGATTATTGAAAATCCGAGTGAGCAAACAGTACTTGATGCTTTGATGCACATGGTAAGGGCAGAAAGGCCACTGATGGCTGAGTTGTCGAAAAGTTCTAAGTTAGTGACTCTCAGTCAATTTATGAAAAAGGCTGACGAGTACATTAATCAGGAAGAAACTGTCAAAGCTCTCATGAAGTCTCAAAGGGAAGAAATTGAAGCCAAGAGTAGTATTGTGAAGGCAGCACCGGCTAGTGTTGGAAAGAAGAAAGAGAAGAATGTGAAGAAATCAGGGAAAATGGTCCAATCGTACCCAAGGATGGACCCTCGGAAGTTGCAGAGCCCGAAGTTCACTCCACTAAATACTAGCATGACTGAGGTATTCATGGAGATAAGGAGGGATCCTGCCTTCAAATGGCCAAGCAAGTTGAAAGGGGACCCTAAGAGACGTGATCCTCAAAAATACTACGAGTATTATCGTGACCATGGTCATTTAACCGAGGAATGCATAACCTTGAGATAGGAGATTGAGAATCACATCAGAAATAGGAAGTTGGTGAAATTTCTGGCAGATGAGAGGAATCGAGGAAGGAATGAGGAGCCCCCGTTACTAGAAGGAAACTGAGAAATTCCCAGAAACCGATAAGTAAGGCCGAGAGAAGATCGGTATGTTGAACTGATACACAATCAGCAGGCAGAACCGAGACGAGACCGGGATGCCCATTAGCCTCGCCATCACGATGTAGTAAGGGAGATTCACACCATTTCGGGAGGACTAGCTGGTGGAGGAATTTCTAGTTCATCTAGAAAAGCTTACGCAAGAAGAACGAAGGCTCATGACTAAGTATTGTCGATAGTTCAGAAGTAGCGAAGAAGGAGGTAATGGCTATATCCTTCTCTGAAGAGGACGCTATGGGGTAATATTCTCCCATGATGATGCAGTAGTAGTTACGCTAACGGTTGCCAACCATAAAATCCACCGAGTCTTGGTGGACAATGGTAGTTCGGCTGACATTTTATATTGGCCGGTCTTCAAACAGATGGGTGTTGACCGAGACAGGATGCAACCATTTGATTCACCATTGGTAGGGTTTGCTGGAGAACAAGTCCAGCCAATGGGACTCATCTCCCTTCCGGTTACAATGGGGACAGCTCTTAGACAGTGTACAACTATAGTGGACTTCTTGGTGATCGATCGACCATCTGCGTACAATGCGATCATTGGTCGACCGTCCCTTAATAAGTTGAAGGCTGTAACCTCAACTTACCATTTGATGATGAAGATTCCCACAGAGGATGGAGTAGGAGAGGTAAGAGGAGATCAAGCTGCAGCAAGGAAATGTTATAATATTTCTTTGAAGAAATCAGATCCTGCCCTTTGACGGTCGGCGTGGTGGGTAGCCGAAGCAAAGATCCCCTAAAAGGGGAACTTGCCGAGCCCTTGGAAGACGTGAAGCTGGGAGAGGGAAAAGTAGTAAAGGTTGGAACATAGCTCGCCTCGGGAATCCGAGACGCTCTCGTAACTTTCCTCCGAGGAAATATGGAAGTATTTGCGTGGACTCATGAGGATATGCTGGGAATCAGTCCCGATGACATTCTCCACCAACTCAATGTGGACCCAAGCATGAAGCCAGTAAGACAGAAGCGAAGGAAGTTTGCCCTCGAGCGGAATATGGCCATCGCTGGGGAAGTAGAAAAATTGCTCAAGGCCCGGTTTATAGAGGAGGTATATTATCCTGACTGGTTGGCCAATGTGGTGCTGGTCAAAAAATCCAACGGGAAGTGGAGAATGTGTGTAGACTTTACAGACCTCAACAAAGCATGCCCGAAAGACAACTTTCCTCTGCCACGCATTGATGCGTTGATAGACTCAACAGCTGGATATGGCCTGTTAAGCTTTATGGACGCTTTTTCTGGTTATAACTAGATCTATATGCATCCAGAAGGCCGCGTTTATCACTGACTGAGGCCTGTACTGCTACAAGGTCATGCCTTTCGGTCTGAAGAACACGGGAACAATGTATCAGAGACTGGTTAATAATTTTTTCCGAGACCAGATCGGGCGTAATATGGAGGTATATGTTGATGACATGCTGGTTAAAAGCGTGCTACCGGAAGGTCATGTAGAAGACCTACATGAGACGTTTAGACCTTTGAAGGAATACGAGATGAAGTTGAATCCCGCGAAGTGTGCGTTTAGAGTGGCCTCGGGTAAGTTTCTCGGTTACATGGTGTCAAACCGAGGAATAGAAGCTAATCCCGAGAAGATCCAAGTAGTCTTGGATATGCATTCACCTAAGAATATGAAGCAACTTCAGCAATTGACGTGTAGGATTGAAGCATTGAACCGGTTCATCTCTCGATCAACTGACAAGTGTCTACCATTTTTCAAAATCCTAAGGTAAGCATTTGAGTGGTCCGAAGAATGTGAAGAGGCCTTTGAGCAGTTGAAGAAGTACCTAACAAGCACACCCCTGTTAAGCAGGGCTGTTCCCGGAGAAGCATTGTATTTATACTTAGCTGTCTCCACAACAGCTGTTAGTGGTGCCCTTATCCGAGAAGAGAAAGGCATTCAAAAGCCAGTTTATTTTGTCAGCCAAGCATTGAGAGGAGCAGAAGAGGGGTACCCTCAGATGGAGAAGTTAGCATTTACGCTGACTATTGCTTCCAGGAAGCTACGCCCGTATTTCCAAGCTCACACTATAAGAGTCTTGACTGAGTATCCATTGAAGAAAGTACTCAGAAAGTTAGATCTGTCTGGCAGATTAGCTAACTAGGCAATCGAACTCGGAGAATTTGATATTAAGTTCCTCCCAAGGAACGCTATCAAGGGGCAGGTATTGGCTGATTTCCTAGCAGAATTCACCAACCTACCTGTCACCTTAGAATGGCAGAAAGACGAAACATGGGTGGTCTACGTAGATGGATCCTCTACAAGGAAGAATGGTGGAGCCGGTGTTGTATTAATCACCCCGGATGGAGAAGAGTTATGTAGCTCCTTGAGATTGGAGTTTAAGACCACCAATAATGAGGCCGAGTATGAGGCAGTTATAGCAGGACTCAGTTTAGCCCATGAAATAGGAGCTGAGTTCGTCAAACTACGAAGCGATTCGCAGGTAATCGTCGGACACATCCAAGGAGAGTTTGAAGCCAGAGGAGGTAAAATGAAGCAATACTTATTAAAAGTACAAGATTTACAGAATGCTTTCAAGAAATTTTGTATCGTAAAGATACCAAGAGAAGAGAATGAAAGAGCTGACAGGCTAGCCAGGATGGCGTCGGCAGCAGCTAACGAAACCGAATAGCCAATCCAGACATTAACAAGACCTGCCGTAATCGAGACAGTCTCGGTCTTGGTTACCGAGACCATACCAGAATGGCAGAGGAGCATAAGGGAATACTTGGAATAGGGAGTTCTCCCATCGGATAAGAATTTGGCTACACAAATCAGAACTAAGGCTGCCAGATTTACCATCGTTAATGGGATTCTTTACAAACAAGGCTTCAGGCTACCACTCCTCAAGTGTATCTCCAAAGAAGAAGGTGATTATGTCCTTCGCGAAATCCATGAAGGAATTTGCGGTAGTCACTCTGGAGCAAGAGTATTAGCACATAAGGCGATCAGAGCCGGTTTTTACTGGCCAAACATGAGTTGGGACTTATTGCAGACAGTCAGAAATTGTGACAAATGTCAACGCTTTGCCAACATTGCAAAACAACCCCCAGAAGATCTAATTCAAGCTTTTCGCCATGGCCTTTCTCATAATAGGGGGTAGATATAGTCGGACCACTACCTCGTGGGAAGGGGAATGTGCGGTTCGCAGTTGCAGCAGTGGTTAACTTCACCAAATGGGCAGAAGTAGAAGCCCTAGTGAACATAACAGCCAAAAGCATAGAACGTTTCTTGTGGAAGAACGTCATATGCCGCTATGGTATTCCACGTGCGTTTGTGACTAATAATGGGAAGCAATTTGACTACGAGTCATTTCGAGAATGGTATGCAAAGCTTCATATAAGAAACTACTACTCATCTCCAGCTCATCCCCTGGCAAATGGGTAAGTAGAAGCTACCAACAAGACAATTTTCAAAGTTCTGAAGAAGAAACTTGGAGATCGAAAGGGTGATTGGGCAAACGATCTTCCAGAAGTCTTGTGGGCATACCGAACAACGAAAAGAACACCCACCGAGGAGACCCCGTACACCTTGGCTTTCAGAACAGAGGCAGTCATACCAGCCGAAATGGGCTCGGGTAGCTACTGAATCGAGACTTTTCATCCCGAGACTAATGATGAGGGTCTCAAACTACAATTAGACTTTCTACAAGAGAAACGGGACCAGGCCCAAGTAACCAGGTCGGCATACCAAGAGAAAGTGGCTCGGTATTTTAATAAACAGGTCAAGCACAGAAGCTTCAAGATCGGGGACTTGGTGCTGCGCAAGACCACCATTGCCATCAAAGATCCGGCAGAGGGAAAGTTAGCCCCAAACTGGGAAGGACCCTACAGAGTGATTGAGTGCCGAAGGGCAGGAGCTTACTACCTTGAGAGCATGGATGGAAAAGCACACCTCAGGCCGTGGAATGTTGAGCACCTAAAAAAATACTTCATCTAGCTTATTTCAGTAAGATGATTCTTGTTTGATTCTCGTTCGATTCTTATTTTCCTTGTAATTTTCATTACATTTTATTTTATTAAATAAAAATAATCTCCTGAAGTTTCAAACACCTTTGAAGTCTTTCAAAAGCAAAGTAAATCAAATTACCCTCAGAGTAGACGGCCGAGAGGCCGTTAGGAAAATTTAGAACTTTTCCGAGACTAAACCTGTAAAGGACGTAAAACCTTTAAACAAGGTGTGTCCAAAGAAGGTTTAAACTAGTAACCTACAAAGGACGTAAAACCCTCAAACATGGTGTGTCCAAAGAAGGTTAAACTAGTGACTTGTAAAGAACGTAAAACCTTCGAAAAAGGTGTGTTCGAAAAAAGTCAAACGAGTAGCCTGTCAAGAGCAGAAATCCTTAAAAAAAAAAAGATGTGCTCGAAAAAGGTTAAACAAACTTCAGAAAAGTAATTTATTAAGAACATTAATTCATTCAAGGAAATGGGTGTTCGAAAAATATTGCTAGTTCACTCCAAGAAATAAATAAAAAACATCTCATTCAAGTCTCAAGTTTGTCATTTACAAAAGAACCAAATGTACTAACTACTGATTACAAGTCAAAAGGAAAAGTTTAGCCTTCCTTGGGGTCTGTAGATGGAGCCTTGGAAGCAGATCGGGTCTCGGTACCATGACCAGAAGTGGTCCCTTCGTCACCCAAGGACGCCTCGGAACCCGAAAATGGCTGATGAGCAAATCTGTCGATCCCCTCAGCATCGGGCATCAGATCCAACCCGAGACTGATAAGCTGTTTTAAAGCCTTGTCATAAACAGGAATAGTCTCGGGCTTGACCGTGTCAAGGTCAATGGTGCGAGCAGGATCCTTGGCCCAAGACCGAAAGGTCTTAAAACCGAGAATGATCCCATCGGCCCACGCACTATCCCAAGTCCAGGATGCATACGACAGTTGCTGCAAATAGTTGGAGGATTAGGCCTCGGCTTCTTTAAGTCATAGCTTCTTCTCTTCAAGTTTTTCGCGGAAAAATTTAAGTCGCTCCTCAACAACTGCCTGGCCTTTGATAGCCTCTTCAAGTTTAGTATTTTGGCCGGCAGCCTCAACCTGAGAAGCGTTCAATTGCTTCAAAACCTTTGCATGCTTCTCCTCAAGTTGGTGCAGGTCCTCATTTACAATGGAATGATCCTCTTGGAGTTTCGAGTGATCAGCACGAAGGGTCTGCAACTCAAAAGATAGAGCCGAGACCCGGGATTCGGCTTGTGCAAACTTAGCTTGAGTCTCCGACTGTTGCTGGCCAACAAGGAGCAGTTCTTTGTCCTGTTGAGCCAGCACATCCTTCAATTTTGCATGCTCATCCTCAGAAGCTGCAAGCCTGCTTCAGAGGCTCTCGGATTCTAAGGCGGACTCCTAGAAAAATTTCAGAAGTAGCAGTATAAGACTACTAACTTCATAGCTCCCTGCAACAAACAAAGTTAATCAAACAGAATACAACTCAGGCCAAAAGAAAGCCCTATGAAGAGTGATACTTACACACAACTGATTGAATAACATTGACTCTACCAAACCCCTAGTAGAGATGTCTCGTTCACCTGTCAAGCTATCTTGGGGAACCAGCTCCACTAAAGCTTGAAACGGGTTCCCCAGTAATTGTCCACCGAACCGGGACAGGGGCTTCTCCACGGTCCATTCGACGTTATGAGGTTTCACTAAGGAGTAGTGAGAGCAAGCCTCGAAACCAGTACCAGCCTCAGCCTCGGGAATCAAGGTCGGGGCCCGAGACGCGGCCTCAGCCACTTGAGTCAGAACCCCAAGCCACTCATCGGCTATCGGGGACAAGACCCAAGGTCTCACTTCTTCTCCCACCTCGGCACGCAGTCCATTCTCTTCCAGCTCCATCCCTATCGAGCTATCTGAGAATGGGTCTATTAAGAGATGTTGAATGTTGGGGCCCAAATGGACCGGTGATATCGACCCCACCGGGATAGCAGTAGTAGGAGTAGCTCCAGGAAGTTCTAAGGGGGTCGCTGCTGGAGGAGTTGTAGCAATAGGATGGTTTGCGAGAATATTCTTGTAGGCCGATATCAGAGCCACATCAGGCTCTAGATTAGCCTTCCTCCGAGCGGCCAAGAGGTCGGCGAAAAGGGATTTCCCCTTCTCAGCCTCGACAATAAGGCCCTTGCCCTTCACTAACCCCCTTTTCTTCGGTTGAGGAGCCTCACGCTCCTCAGGCTCGTCAACTAAGTGCAAAGCCTTTTCTACCCGAGACTCATCCACCTTCTTCTTGCCTTTGTCAAGCATAGGCTTCTGAGGGGTAGTGCCTCGGGTATTGGCTGCCGGAGGGCTCAGATAAACGGTTGGACGATGGTCTCTTCCGAGACCCACCGGTGTCCTCTCTGCCGGCATATAAACAGCGGTTCAGTGCACTAGTCGTAACCCAAGCCAGAACCATGTTAACTCGGACCGTCTCATCCTCTGAGAAACACAAATTCTTGTGGAGACCCAAATGGGGGGTAGTCATTTCCCGGGGCACTCAAGGCCCCTCCGCTTTCTCTCCAGGAGCAAATTCCCATTGCCCATGCGCAAAGAAATATTTGTTTTACCATCCATGGTTACTGGTGAAGGTCTTATCCATAAAAAAGAGTTTTCCCTATCTTGATTGAAAGCTATATAGCCCATCACTGTTGGGATTCTTCTGGAGTCGGTACATCTAGAGAAATTCTGAAACCGACAAGTCCTTTCTTTCTCCAAGAGCCATGGGCCAAACAACCACAGAGGCGAAGAACATCCTCCAGCCATTAGGAACCAATTGGTGGTGAGCCAGATTCAAGCGACTGAGCAGCTCACGGACGACCTTGGGGAAAGGAAGCTTGAGGCCTGCACGAAACATTTCTTCATAAAGGCAGACCTCATGGCTCCTAGCATCCGCGATGGTGCCCTTCTTCTCTTCATCAAAACGGAGTTTCACCGTTTTTTGGATATAGCAGTCCAATCTAATTCGGCGCTCGTTAGCCGAGGTCAGATCTGGCTTCCACAAGGCTGGGTAAGTTTTGCCCAAACCACCATCAGACCCTGATCCTTCTCCTTGAGACATGGTCGGAAAAGAGTGGAAGAGGAAAAGCAAAGTAAAAAAAGAAATAGCAGATTAGAAAAGAACAAACGGTGCAAAGACTTAGTGCGAATAAAAGAAAAAAAACAAAAAAAAAAAAAACCAAAGGATTCCCAGAGACACGCGTGCAATAAATGCGGCAAAAAAAGCACCTTTGTAAATTCCGCATAACAGCTCACAGCCGGCAACTGAAAGGACGTCTGTCCCGGCACTAACAAGTGGGGCAACCGATACGCCCTCGGTCAGTTCAACCGTCTAGGCAAAATTTGGTTTCAGGTTTCCTGCCGAAATTTGAAATCCGAATTTCCCACCTCAAAGGTCTCGGATTTTTACTTTGGTGTAATTTCAGAACACCGATCCACTAATGGACAAAAATTTTCATAATCTTTCAGATCAGGAAATTGGGGGGTAACTGTTGGGTCGTGGATCAGTTCTAAAAGCCCAATGGACCCCAAACCCAATCTTGACTAAATAGAATACCCGACAAGGCCTCGGACAATCTTTCCCCGAGGAGGTCTTGGATTCGAATCCGAGACCATTCCTCGGGCGGTATCTGATGCGAAGTCCGGGACGCAACTCAAAAGCAAATAGTCAAATGCCAAGGGTGAAACGGTCATTTTACAACTAAGGATATGCAAATATTCAAACTAGTCCTAGTGAACATTATCTCACATTCAAAAAACCTTTCTACAGCATAGAAGGTTATCCACCTACGAACAATCCCTATTCAAATTCAAAAGGTTGTTTAAACTCAAAACAAAACCTTATCACCTTGTTCCAGGATTCCTACCCTTATCAAATAACTGCGAAACAGATATTTAGGGATAGGAATCCTGAGACGTGCGGGGAACAAATTCCACTTCATGCCTATAAATACAGGTCCTGATTTCCATCAAAGGTAAATGCAATCTTGACTCTAAAAATTTTGGGTGCTTAGCCATTTTGTCCTCAAATTCTAACTTAGGCATCGGAGCTCCCCCACCGGGACACCACCGGGGGCTCTAATCATGTTTGTTCTTTTTTGTGTGTATCCTGAAGCGTTTCATGAAGTTGTCAGCACCACCTTAAGGCGTGCCACGTCACCATCCCAAAAAACTGTGTATCAGCAGTACTGATTTGCCATAAAGATCCAGGTAGAAGGATTTTTACTTGTAATCTTTGAAATTCCATGCATGCTATATGTTTTTCTTGATTATTTGATTTCAAGCCTTTATCTTTCAGCAAAGTATTGATGCTTGCCGTGAGTGCTGCCAATTGCTTCTTCATCTTCAATAATTCATTCTGGAGCCCTCCGCCATTGTTGAATTTATGAAATTTTTTTGTATAATCGACTGTCTCTGATACCACTTGTAACATATTTTCTAATAATTTGAGATATTTGAATGGATAATGGAATGGATAGATGGATTGAATATGAAAGATGGGAAGATAATAGGGAATGAGCACTTCAAGAAGCCCAAGAATCTCCAAGGCTGATTTGAGAATAGCTAATCCATGAAACTTTTACTGAATAATCCTATTCTCTTACGAATCTTATATAGAGTTAGCCCCTAAACTCAAGCCTAACTCTTTGGTCTTTACTCACTAAAGGACTTTGTCCCACTTAACCAAATACGTCCATTACACTTGGAGGAGCCCCTACTATTATATCCCTTACAGTTCTCTGTAATTAATGCATGTATAATATATTAGAACACTATAATTAGCAACGAATTTTTTGGAAAAAAAAATCCCGCAACAAGCAACATAATGTTGACACATATATTGGCCCTTAGTGCAGACTATCAGCAAGATCATCACCTGAGCTCATTTCACATTCTAGCCCTATAAATTTTAGTGTTTTCTCTTCTTTCTTTTCCTAGTTATCTTGGTTATGATTAATTTTTGAAAGCTAAATATTTATTCATGCATTATTTCTCAAAAGTTAGAATCTTCATAAGCAGGGGTAGGGATTGGATGTCAAAGAAAAGTCAGTAATGGATTGCTGTTGTATATGTCTTGAGAAATACTATTTAGTAGACTGTTATACGACTACCATACAACTGGAATAATATGACAGTGAAAATCAGCAATTGATTTTTCTTTTTTACAAGCTATTGTTGATCTAAAGCCTAATTTTCACTGCCACGTTATCTTAGTTGTGTGGTAATTGTATAAACGTTTACTAAATAGCATTACTCGTCTTGAGAAATACTATTTTACTGTTATACATTTTCTGGCATGCTATGCAGTCTAATTAAAGACCCAGCTTTCTTATCTGTGGATGCATTAGTTGTAACATATGTTTTCTTAATCATTTTTTTCAGGTCATACTTTTAATTTGCTATAGTAATCTCAATGTCGAGATCACGCAATGCCATTGTTGTCACTGGCTTAGTTGTTTTTGTATCTGCAGGCTTGGCATTTCCCTTTTACATGGCGTAAGTAAATTGTCATTTTTAAGGCATGTACTGTGGAGAGTTGTATTCTATTGAGTCAGTATTAATAACATGGTTTCTATTATTCAGATCATCAAGACAGTCTGTTATTGACCCATCAAAGCCATTGCCACCGCAGGCAACTTTACTAGGGCCGTATATAAACACCGGCTCGCGTGACATTGGACCTGACCATCGAACTTACCTGAAGAAATGATTTATATTGTGAAGGACCTGTTCTTGGTGTAAGTGAAATGTGTTTCAATCATGTACACTTTTGGCAGATAGACATTTTTGGATTCTGGACTGTTAAAATAACTAAAGAAGACTAGAGAATATAGGGATAAACTGAATATTGTATTTCTGTATATTTAGAACTGTATACAATGAGGCCTATTTATAGTTGAATAAGGCCAGACAAAATAGGAAATACAATCACGAAATTAATGTACAATATTACAGAATAATATCAATGTATATACAGGGAAAATATATCAAATCAGCAATTATGGTGATTATCAGAATATAATCAGAATATATTCTGATTATATTCTAACATCCCCCCTCAAACTCAAGGTGGTAATGTAGATGCCAACTTGAGTTTGGAAACAAGATCATGGAACCGTCCAGGTGGATGTGCTTTGGTGAACACATCGGCCAATTGATCAGCGGAAGCAATGGGACAGAGACGAAGAGTTCCCTTTAAAAGATGATGGCGCACAAAATGACAGTCGATCTCAATGTGTTTAGTACGTTCATGAAATACATCATTATACGCAATTTGAATCGCACTTTGATTGTCACAAAAGATAGGAGAACTGGAGGTCTGAGAAACACCCATATCATGTAGGAGCCAGCGAAGCCAGAGGAGCTCAGAAGTGGTGTCAGCAAGAGCACGATACTCAGCTTCGGTGCTAGAGCGGGCAACAACAGATTGTTTCTTGCTACGCCAAGAGATGAGAGAATCACCAAGTAAGAAACAATAACCCGTGGTGGAACGACGATCAGTGGGATCACCTGCCCAATCAGCATCTGAATATACATGTAAGTCTAATGATGAGTGAGAAGAGAAATGCAAACCATGAAACAAGGTGCCCTTCACGTAGCGAAGGATGCGAAGAACAGCCGCATAATGAACTGAGCGTGGCGCTGTCATAAACTGACTAACAAGGTGGACTGCATAGGCAAGATCCGGTCGTGTCACAGTAAGATAGATGAGACTGCCAACTAACTGTCGATAGAGAGTGGCATCAAAAAGTAGCTCACCATCAGTGGCACGAAGTTTGACATTTGTCTCTAGAGGGCTATCAACAATTTTGCAATCAGTAAGGCCAGCTCGTGAGAGGAGATCTGAAGCATACTTGGCTTGAGAGAGATAGTAACCATTTGGATCAGAAGACACTTCCAATCCAAGAAAGTAGCTGAGAAAACCCAAATCCTTCATCTCAAATTGTTGGCTCAAAAACTGTTGAAGGTTACGAATACCAACAGTATCATCTCCAGTAATAATCATATCATCAACATATAGTAAGAGGAGAATGAGACCAGCATCAGATCGCCGGATAAAAAGAGCAGAGTCATAGGGGCTAGAAACAAACCCAATCTGCGCAATAGTGGAACTGAATTTGGCAAACCAAGCCCGTGGAGCCTGTTTCAGACCGTACAATGCCCGGCGAAGTCGGCAAACCTTGTGTGGCGGATGATCGTACCCAGGAGGAGGCTGCATATAAACTTCTTCACTAAGATCACCATTAAGAAATGCGTTTTTCACATCCATTTGAAAAAGATCCCAACGACGCACAGAAGCCACAGCAAGGAGTGATCGAACAGAAGTAAGACGAGCCACTGGTGCAAAAGTCTCCTCATAGTCAATACCATACTCCTGATTGAACCCCTTTGCCACAAGACGTGCCTTGTATCGCTCAATAGACCCATCAGATTTTGTCTTAATCTTGTATACCCACTTGCACCCTACCGCAGTTTTGCCTGGAGGTAAATCAACTAAGTCCCAAGTATGGGTTTTGGAAAGGGCATTAAGTTCTTCTGACATAGCATTCTGCCAAAGAGGGTTAGCATGAGCCTCACGGAATGAGTGAGGTTCATGGAGAGTAGCAAGAGCAGAATAACAGTGATAATCATGAAGATGGGAAGGAAGAGATGTTACCCGAGTAGAACGACGAGGGATAGAGGGAGCGGCCTCAAGAGTAGATGGATCAACAGGCAGGGCAGTGTCATTGGGGTCGACCGTCGGAATGTCGTCTGGAGAGCTTGTCATCCCTGCATCAAGATCAGTAGTGTCGGGGAGCAAATCCACCGAGACATTAGTGAAGATAGGAGAAGAACTAGAGGGACGAGTAGGAAAAGACTCCATATCACTAAATAGCCTATGTTCCCAAAAAGTGACGTGCCGCGAGATGCGGAGCCGTTTGGAAATAGGATCATAACAACGATATCCTTTGTGTTCAATGCCATACCCAAGAAAACAACATAGACGAGAACGAGGTTCTAATTTTGTTCGTTCATGGGGTGGAAGGAGCACGAAACAGACACAACCAAAGATGCGGAGAGATTGGTAATCAGGAGGAGATCCATACAGAAGTTCATAGGGGGACTTATTTAAGGTAGTGGGAGATGGGACCCTATTAATGGTATAAACAGCGGTAAGAGCGGCTTCTCCCCAAAAGTGTTCAGGGATAGAAGCAGATAGGAGCAAAGCCCTAACAGTGTCTAAGATGTGCCTGTGTTTACGTTCAGCTCGACCATTTTGTTGAGAAGTATTTGGGCATGAGCGATGGGGAAGAGTACCATTTTGTTTGAGGGTAGTAAGGAAGGTAGATTCACGATATTCCATGGCATTATCAGAACGAAAAATTTTTATGTTTCGAGAAAATTGGGTTTGAATCATCCGTTGAAATTCAGAGTAAATTTTCGGAAGTTCAGACCGATTTTGTAAAAGATAAAGCCATGTGTATCGAGAAAAATCATCCACAAAAATGACAAAATAGCGGGATCCACCCATGGTGGGAATAGGCGCAGGGCCCCATACATCAGAATGCACCAAATCAAAAGGAGCAGAAGAAACAGATGCACTATTATTAAAAGGTAAAGCACTTTGTTTTCCAAGTTGACACGCAACACAATCAAATGACTCAGACTCAACAGACCCTAATTGACCACTTGTAGCTAAAGAACGAATACGAGAAATAGATGCATGTCCTAAACGAGAGTGCCATAAACTGAGGGTGGTAGAGGAAGACCGAGATGAAGTGGCAGCTGACACAGCAGGAGGAAGATGGAGTGATGAAAGCTCAAACAGACGTCCAATCTTACGGGCGGTCCCAATTAGCTGTCCCGTCTGTGGATCCTGCACATCACAACCTCGGTTAGAAAAGTGCAATTCTAAGCCAAGTTCACAAAGTTGACCAACAGATAAAAGATTTAACGAGAGATTAGGCACTAAGTATGTATCAGACACAGATAGTTGATTAGTAGAAACAGACCCGACATGACTAACAGCAAGATGGGAACCATTAGCAGTGTAAATGGTGGTAGGCCTAGGTAACACAGATTTTGCAGAAAATATGGAAGAATTCGGTGTCATGTGATTACAACAAGCAGAATCAATATACCAAGAGGAATTACCTAGTGTGGTGGACATGGCGGTATTAAGATTGGACTTAGATAAAACCTGATGAATGAGAGCTTCGATTTCTGCAGGAGAAAGAGTACTGGGTTGGGGTGCAATATCGGTGTAAGGCATATCTGATGTATCAGTATGAGTGACCGCAGCAGCCTTATGACTAGGAGCTCGATGATTCCCACGAGAAAGTCTTTTCCTGCATTCACTATATCTGTGGCCAAACTTCTGACAATAGTGGCACTGGATGTTCCGATTGGATGAGGAAGACCCGGCAGGAATAGAATTAGGAGCACGCGCATTGCGGGATGCAGTGGCCATGACCATCTCAGAAGTGTGTAACTTCATAGTAGAGAATCGAGTCTCTTCTGAAACAAGTTCACTAAGAGCACTTTCCAAAGATGGCAGTGGTGAGCGGTGAAGAAGAGAAGCTCGAGTATGCTCAAACTCATCTCGAATTGCCGCAAGAAACTCGGCTAGGCGCATGCTATCGCGAAAAGCGATGTACTCAGAGGCATCAACCTTATCCCTCCACTTTGGCTCACATAGTGCTAATTGATTCCAAAGACAAGTCATTTGTGAATAAAAATCAGTAATACTCTGACCTGGTTCCTGGCGCATGTGATGGAGCTTGGTCACAATCTGAAACCGCTGAGCAAGATCAGTAGTGCTGTAGCGCTGAGCTAACATGTCCCAAACATCTTTGGCATTGTCAAGATTGCCAAATGTCATGCTGATGGAGACAACACAAGTGTTGGAGAACCAAGAAATAATCCTGTAATGGATACTTTTCCATGTGCGGAGGCGGGTAGAGAAAGCCGCAGCAGGTTCCTCTTTTCCAGCAAGAGGCTTAGATTCTTCACCAGAAACATACTCCTAGAGACAATGTCCTTTGAGCCACCTACTCATATTTTGAGACCAAGCCGGGTAATTGGAGCCATCGAGAATGGTAGGAATAGGTTAGGTAATATCTTTGGTGTTTGGGAGAGTGGTAGGAGGTACAGCCATTTTTTTTTTTTCGGGATATAATCCGGTGTGGTTGGGTGTAGGATAGGTTCTGTGAGCCTGGTGAGAGAGTTGAATCTAGTGTGGCTGAGTGTATGATAGGGGATATGAGCTTGTTTTAAAGGGTTAGGATTTGGTGTGGCTGAGTATATAATAAGGAATATAGGCTTGGTTAAAAGGCTGAGATCTGGTGTGGAAAGGGGGCGGCGCGTGACGGCGCGTGGAAGCTCTGGGTGGCGCATGCTTCAGCTGGTTCGACAGATCGGCAGCCTCCGATCACGAATCTGTGATTCGTTTCTGAAAATGGTTGAGAGGGGCGGCACGTGGTGGCCGGAAACAGCGCGTGGCGGTGTTCAAAATTCCACAGAAAGTTGTGGCGGCGCGTGGGGACTCCTGGTGGCGCGTTCTTTCGGCAGGTCAGTAGATCGGCAGCCTCCGATCTGGATTCTGGCGGAATTTTCTGAGAACGGCTGACTGGGGCGGCGCGTGGTGGCCGGAGGCGGCGCGTGAATAGTGACACAGAAACTTCAGGCGGCGCGTGAGAGCGCGTTGAACTTCAGAACGTTGATCTGATAACTCCACAAGATATATCGGATCTTTTTGAGCCTGTTGGTATAATAATTATACCAAAACAAGATCGAAAAAGCTTTTGAACGGACTGACTTCCTACGTCTCTAGACAAGGCCAAAACTTGGCTCTAATACCATGTTAAAATAACTAAAGAAGACTAGAGAATATAGGGATAAACTGAATATTGTATTTCTGTATATTTAGAACTGTATACAATGAGGCCTATTTATAGTTGAATAAGGCCAAACAGAATAGAAAATACAATCACGAAATTAATGTACAATATTACAGAATAATATCAATGTATATACAGGGAAAATATATCAAATCAGCAATTATGGTGATTATCAGAATATAATCAGAATATATTCTGATTATATTCTAACATGGACCAAGGAGGTCTCTTCAATTTACTACTGTTTAAATGAGTGGGCTTAAGATTTATGCTCATGACCCAGCATTATCTTTGAATATGCAATTGACTGGTGTATGATTTTTCCTTTGTATTATGTATGAGATAGAGCATCTGATATAGATTTTATGCTTCAATTAGAACACAGAATAAATTTTGTTTTTCTCCCAAAGAGGGATAAATAAAGGTTCAAGCACTCAATAGGGCTTGGCTGATTGGGTGCTGCAATGTTGTTCCATGTTCCTGCTAGAAAGAAAAGTTTGGCGCTGCATATGATCTCTTTCTCTCACTGGAGAAGCGAAAAAAAAAATGGGTGAAAAATCTTATGCCGTTGTCACTTTGATAAATTTAGCGTGAAGCCATTCATGATTCCAGATTGGAGCCAAACAAAATCTAATCTCAACCTAGTTTGGAGAAAATTTGTGTCTGAAGAAGCATTGTTAAGGATCCAAAAAGAGGATAAAATTATGGTAAAAAGCCTTGAAAATGCCATAGGTGAGGTAGGCTTGTAGAGTGTTAAGATTGTTGAAATGCCACACCAACGTTAAATAAGACTTGAAATTGTTGAAATGCCACACCAACGTTAAATAAGACTTGAAATTGAAATTGCTTTTAGCCAAGAGAGATATCTAGCCAGCTCTACTGCAAACAGTATATCAAACAAGACGGATTTGGGCATAGATTCAAATTCTAGTTTGCTTGGTTTTTTCCTGTTTTTTTCTTTGAGCGGCAACAGTTTCTGCAATCGAGCTTGTACAAAATTTACATTTCCTAACTTCTGCATGTGGACGTGGTCAAATAAATTAAATAACGGCTAGAAAAATGCTATTCAGCATTTTTTAACTATTTTTAGTTGACGTGGCATGTTCAATTCATCATTAGATTTTTTTTTTTTTTTTAATTAAATTAGTCTAAAAGTGAATTGAGCATGTCACGTCAGCTGAAATATAACATATTTCTAATGACTTTGCCGATATGCCACAACGCTAGTGGACTATTACATAACAAGGCGAAATCACTAACACATTACATCAACCCCTTGGCAGGCAATTTGTAATTTAATTGATCTTTCCGGTAGTTGCTTGCAAGTTACATCCCTCAAAATTGTGGAGGTCATTTTTCTGCCAAAAAAATAATTTCTTACAATACCTGAAAATCAGCCGACAACTATTAAATCCTCCAAGAAAACTTTTCCCTCCGGAAATTGCGGTTGAGCTCTATTAGGCCGTGCAGTGGCCACGTGTTACGTTCAGCTTATAGATTCATCAACACGAAAAAAAAA
This sequence comes from Corylus avellana, assembly GCF_901000735.1. Lineage (NCBI taxonomy): Eukaryota > Viridiplantae > Streptophyta > Magnoliopsida > Fagales > Betulaceae > Corylus > Corylus avellana. The sequence continues at coordinate 7,238,837 of NC_081550.1, forward strand.
GTCAGAACATTCAATGATGCCCATGGCGTGTGTGTAAAATGGCTGGAAAATAAATAGGTAACTATTTATCTTATATGTGTAAATATTCTTTATTACTCCCGATAAAATTTTAAAAGAATCCAATGGGTAATGGCAGCGCTACCCTTGGCCTCTGCTTAGGGGTGTAAACGAGCCGAGTTTGAGCGAGCTTTCCTTGTTCAGGTTTAACTCGTTTAAATTTTACTCGAGTTCGAGCTTAAGGGCGAGCCAAAAAAATCGAACTTGAGCTAATAATAAGTCGAGCCGAGCCAGCTCGCGAGCTGACTCTTATATTTAATGTTTTTGTTTTTTTTAAAAAAAAAAATTAACTTCAAGTACTCTTAAACGGCTTAAGAAGTTAGTTTGCATATGAGTATTTACTTAACTTGGCTAGTCGAGTATGAAGCTGAGTTAATATAGCAATGCATTTGGTTTCAAAGAGAGGATATGCATCCTTTTATAGATAAGCAAACTTGGAGATTAATATTTTCTTAACAATGTGGGACAAGTTAACAGGTTGCATTTAGACTGCATTGGGACAACGCCCCCTACAAAAAAACTATTTTTTCAACGTCTCTCTCTCAATCCCCCTCACCAGTCACAGTGCATCTCCCACCTGAACTCTCATTTCCCACTCTCTCACTCTCGCTCATCAAACAGGTAGTGATAGTGTTTGGGTTTGTATGATTTTTCAATAGTTTATGCCTTTTGCTATCTCCATCAATAGTTTCTGCTTGATTCTTCTTCCTTTCGTTTGGGTCTGCTCTAATTGAATCGAGATCTTTTTAATGATTGCTCTCTCTCTCTCTTTGATCACGAAGGGTTTAGAATTTTTCATTCTCTAACACTTGAATATAAATGCAATTTTAAGATTTTAATAATTATGAGATTTATAATTAATTATGTATTACTTAGTTTATATATATATATATATATATATATATATATATATATACGAGCTTGCTCACGAGCTTAGCCGAGTCGAGCCAAGCTTGCTTCGTTTAATATTCGAGCTAGGATTTGTGTTCATGAAATGCTTTATTTAATATTCGAGTCGAGCACGAGCCGAGCCCGAGTTTGCTCGTGAGACGTTTCGCTCACTTAAGAGCCCTACGGCTCTGCTTCTACTTCAATTGTTACAGCGCATTGTCATCACCGAGCAATAAAGCTCTCAAGACCACTACCACCCTTCCCTTCATCTCCGCCAATACCCCAACCCTCTTTTCAAGAAAATCACCCTGTAGAAATCTTTCTCTTCCACGTGTAGCTGCTCCTCCAGCCACACCAACATCTTACGAAAATCAAAAAGAAGAAGAAGAAGAAGATGTGGATGAGCACGGTGAGGAAAGTTCGTCAAGTTCCAAGTTCTCTTGGAGGGATCACTGGTACCCAGTTTCGTTGATTGAAGATTTGGACCCTAGCCTCCCAACCCCATTTCAGCTTATGGGTCGAGATCTTGTGCTCTGGTTCGACAGGTCTGCCAGTGAATGGGTTGCTTTCGACGACAAATGCCCCCACCACCTCGCCCCCTTATCTGTAACTTTTTTTTTTCTGACTTCCTTAATTTTTACGCTCCAATTGAAGTCGGGATCTCTTTGTTTGCTAAGAAAAGTGAGGAAAAGAAAAATGATGTTTTGAAGCTCACCCTTTATTCGGTTGTTGACAAAGGAATGAATAAAATAAATAAATAATTAGTTAGCTAAACAGGCGCCTAAGATATATTTATATTTTCAGTTGTTTTGGTTTCTAGAGGAAATCGTGCTTCATTGGGTCCCGAAGTAATATAATAAAGTTCACTGCAACGATTTCATGAATTCTTGTAAAATTTCCACAACTGAGTGAGGAATTGAGTTCTTGGAGGGTTTTATGATCCTAATGAGTTCATATGGTTCACAGGAAGGGCGGATTGATGAAGGCGGCAACTTGCAGTGTTCATACCATGGCTGGTCATTTAATGCGCGCGGATCTTGTGTTAGGATCCCTCAGACCTTCACCTGAAGGTCCTGAAGCTTGTGCTCTTCAGTCTCCGAGAGCGTGCGCTGCAAGGCTTCCTACGATGCAGTCTCAAGGCCTGCTCTTCGTTTGGCCTGATGAGAATGGCTTGGAAAGAGCTCGTGCTACCAAGCCTCCCAGATCATTGATCCACCTTATATCTACAATTTCTTTAGAATATTTTATGTTGATCTAATCATTGAAGTTGATGACAGGGGTTCATAATGATATCTTAGAAGTTGTTGGATATAATTCATCGCAATGAATATTTTGATAAACTTATGATGTTAATGTAGGCTGCCTGACGAATTTGATAAACCTGAGTTTTCATCGGTGACGATTCAGCGGGATCTGTTCTATATATGGCTATGATACCCTCATTGAGAATGTCTCTGATGCTTCCCACATTGATTTTGCTCATCACAAGGTATATACTTGACCAATTTTAACAATCAATTTTTAATTGAATAAAATATTTTTTTTTAAGAGAATTGCTACACTTACAAACAAATTTTACAAACAATCCTTACAAACTGACGTGGCAAAAGAAAAAGATAAAAACATTTTGGGACCCGCTGCCCGTGACTGCCCATGAGAGAGCACGCGGGTCTACGCCAGACCCACGCCTGGGTCTGGTCGAACCCAGGCTGCCAATCGACGCCCCAGCATCGCCAATCTGCGACGTGGTTCGCACTCCATGATCGCCAACCATTTTTTCTTTTCTTCCCTTTCTCCTCTCTCACTCTCGCTCACCACCATGGCACCGTAGAACCAAGGTAAGGATTTTGGGGTGATTTTTTTAGATGGGTGTCGATTTAGTTTGATGGGTGTTGATGCACGATTTTCACGTACAACAGTCTTCGAATAGTGTGATTTTTGTTTTTTGTGGTGTCTCTAATCTTAAGTTCCTATAAAATAGTAAGAGCGTTAAAGGGTTCTAGCTTGGTGCCGACAACTCTCCGATACTTAAGTCAGTGATGTATTTCACACTAAGAACTTAAGTAGGAAAGAATTTAGAGATTCAGAGATTGAGAAAAAACCCGCTGAAAACAATATGTAGCTCCCTTTTATAAGGGTTTAGAAGTAGCAGGTGTTATAACTGATTTTTACCGAGGATCCAGGAAGTGCCACATGAGTGAAGTGATTCGTGGTTTGATGACACGTGGTGATGACTGTTGATTTGAGGCCACGTTTATTATTCCACTTGAAAGGGTCACGTGTGTTGTTGAGGATGGGTCAGTGGGGAAAATATGACCCAACAATGGGCAAGGATTTTGTGGTGTGATTTTGAAACAGAAGAAAGCAAGCCAAGCAAAAATGCAGAAGAACAAATGCAGAGGAAACCCAGTGGCAATTTTGGGGAAGATGAACCAGAGAAAGAAAAAGAGGGAGAGAGATAAAAGACGAAACTGGCCGAATTGCTGATCATCATCCCTTTCGTAAATCATAGTTGCTGATCATCATCCCTTTTCCTTCTGGTTTTCTCCAAACTCTGCGTCAACCCCATCTCTTCTGTCTTCATCACATGCATCCAAATCCCAGATGAATTCAACAGCCACCAAATTCTCGCCCTTCCCAAAAACCTTGCCATTTTCTTACCTCGAAATGCTCCACTGCTACTTCAACACCATAAAGAAGAAAAAATGTAAAAACCTTGCCATCTGACTCTCTGGTTTTGGATAGTGAGAAGGGAGAGCTCGTGAAAGCTCCGGCGAGAGTAGGGAAGAAAGGTGTCGGAGGAGAAGACCTTGGCGGCTTTGAAGAGTCACAGCGAGGCGGAGAGGAGGAGAAGATATGGCAGCCTAGTCCCCTCCACTGACAAGGACGTCTGGCCACGGCCCGCCTGGGTCCGGCCAGACCCACGGCGGGTCTGGCCACGGCCCCACGCCTGGGTCTGGCCAGACCCAGGCGTGGGTCTGGCCTAGACCCGCGTGGTCTCTCACGGGCAGTCAAGGGCAGCTGGTCCCAAAATTTTTTTGTCCTTTTCATTTGCCACGTCAGTTTGTAAGGGTTGTTTGTAAAATTCAATTCGTTTGTAAGTGTAGCAATTCTCATGTTGGATTTTTGCTTTTCTTACTTAGTCACTTTGTGCTTTTCTTCTTGGTCATTGGTTCTTGAGTTTTTAAAAATACAAGCACTTCTATGGTCGGCCATCTTCTTCGACAGGAATATTGTAGGGGAACTTGTTAGGTAAGGAAAGGTGGTAATGTTTGCTCTTGTTATGTTGGATAACTTCTTTTTTATTTTATTGGTAGATTTACTCATACACCCAAGGGAACTTGGACCCTAGACATCATCCACCACTCCATTCTTATGGCAGGTGGAGGTGCCATTTGGCCTAAAGGCCATTGGCTATAATGAAGGACTTTCCATGTTGCTTAAAGGATAAGTTGCTCTACGGGTTACAGGTAGGAGAGATAGAGCCAAGCCTTTGCCTTTTAAGTTAAGAGTCTAGAGGGCATTGGGGCTTTGCTGGAGAGACGACTGATGGGAACCCACGGATCACTGCTAAGTTTGTTGCACCTTGTTATCATATCAATAAGTAAGTTCATCAGTATCACTTAAGCAGTCAAAGCTGCGTAGATCTTGGATGTGACTACATACTTCTCGCACTAGATTGTGTTTGTTTGTGTGATACTAACAGAATCTCATGCACATCAATCTTGCATGTTGTCGCTTAGGAATCTTGAGCAGCTTCTTAGTTTCATTATACAAGTTTTAAGCATCACTAACATGTATTTGGGAAAAGAAATATGTGAGCTGATCTAGTAAGCTTGGAGTTTCTGTTTTTCTCATAGCTCTTTCAAAGTTCTATTAATTCTAAATTATTCTTCTATAAATTATAATTATACTCTAGGATTTATGTAAGTGCAAAAGAGCACATTATTCTACCAGAAGCCTCTAAATAGACTCTTTTGTGAGTATCCATACATGGGATAAGGTACTTTAATTTACTGTCAACTTTATCCAATTATATCTTAATCCTTTAGTCTCAATTTAATAACATAATCATCATGAAAACTCCTATCAAAAAAATGAATCTTTAAGAGTATTTACTTTTGTAAAAATTTGCTAAAATTAACAAGTTTGGACTTAAATGATCAATTCCATTAAATCACCTTAAGGAGATATCTATGTCTCTTTATCGAAACAAGTATTCCAACAATCCTCAATGTTAGTTATTCAATATACCGAGATAGACTATGCAAGATTTCACTCGCCGGTAATTCGAAGCAATTGGAACTTAGTATTTGAGCTCATTATTTTCTTAAAATTGAGAGCCCTTGCGTGAAAAATGTATTCAAGTGACAATAATTTACAGAATACATTCTAATTGTGGTTCAGTTCAATGCTTTCTAAATGCACTAACATACTACTAGAAGTTTCCACATCAATGACCAAAATAAGTCATTCTATCACATAATAGTTAATATATTATACCCTTATCAGATAAAATGTCTAAATCTATCTGACCATGAGCTCAATTTTGAAAGTTATGAAGAATTTGTAGTCTAGATCTTGTATGCATGAGTTACACTCAATACACCTAAACTACATACAATATAATTTGGGGACTTCAATTTATCTTACAAATTATAACTGTTCAACTAAAATATTAGGATTCTCTAAATAAAACAGTTTTTCTAAATAACATCAAGTTCGAGATTGGCTTGGGGCACTGGTTGTAACACCTATAGGCTACAAAACAAGAGATAGCCTGGAAGTCAATCCCAGGTCCTGGCGTCAAGGGCATAGAAGCTAAGCCAAGTGGAACCTTCTGTTTGAGATCAATATGAGATGCACTTGAGGAATTTTTATACTCTGTCGTGTATCCCTCATTCGTTACCTCATGAAAAGTCTATCTAGAGGACTAAGTTGCTCTGACACCTAGTCAAGTTATAATATAGTTTCTTGTCCTACTACATATCAAAAAAATAGTTTCTTGTCCTATTGAAATCAGTTTCCCGGGATGTCATTTTCCCGTCCTAGATTCTAGAGAATTGTTATTTTTATTTTACACATATCTGAATCCTAGCGATCTTTGCATTGATTTTTTACAGAATAGAAATAGACACAAAGCTTCCTATAGTTGGTGATAAAAAATGGATAATATTGATTTGTACCTTCAGTGTGCCAAAGGCACCTGGGAAGACCCGATCTATTGCTTGTAGTGCTAGAAACTTCTTCCAGTTCACAATGCCAGGGCCTGCCTGGTGGCAGGTAAGAACTCTTTGAGCAGTCTTCTTATGTAACTTATAATTTGACTGCAGTAAGATGTGTTTTTCTGATGATTTCACTCTTTAGTTATGATCTAACTATAGCTATTTTCTCATCTAAATTATGATAATTGCTTTAGATACGTTTTGGCAAACTTGGTATGTTTCATCATGTCGTCTTCGAAAAAAAATTAAATCTCGCAGGTTCTTGTATTATAGTTGCTTGTTGTGGGATAGACACCGCCTTTCAATCAGGTCAATTTTGAATGATAAGATATTGCTAACATTATTCGGGAAGTGACTCTAGAGCTCCGCTTCCATATTATGAGGTTTGAATTGATAAATTTGTCCTTTACTCCATCTAAAATGCTGACCAAGAATAATTTTCTTTATAAGATGAAGGGGTTGCTGATAGAATTTCCTTACTCTTGACAGATGAATTTCCTTACTTCTTTAGCTCTAGCTTTTATAAGGATGTGCAAGCTTAGTTAAAAAAAATTAAATTAAAATTAAAGGATGTGTAGGTGAAGTATGGTATGGTTTGCTTGATATATAGCTTCGTGATTGCCTCCCAATAGTTGAGATTAAAAGGTTGCAGTTGTTTGTTTGTTGCATGAAATCATTACTTAGTCAGGATCTTTTGGTGCTAACCATATGAGGTTTAGATCCACCATTATATTTCTAGAAGCCAAATATCCATGCACCCACATACATCTACACTCACCCACACGCACATGCCATTGTGTACATAGAAGCGAATTTGTGTTGGGATGTGTAGTTCTTGAGATTTAGTAAGTTTATACATCTGCATTAAAATTCAAAGCAGCTCATCTTACTTTTCTTTCATTCCCCATTTTTTGCTTATTTTTCAAGTTCAAGTTTTCCATGTACGTTATTAACGAAAATCTCCATTTGTTTAATCACTGAATAATGCTAAATCTTGCACTTAAAAGGGAGTTTGAAATCAAAATCTGATTTTTCCGTTTCCTTTATGAACGATTTTATCCTTATATCTTGAGTTCCTCTCATGTATGTGGTGGTGTTAGGTGGTTCCTAGATGGCTTGAACATTGGGCTTCAAACAAGGTGTATGATGGCGACATGATTGTCCTTCAGGGTCAAGAGAAGGTCTTTCTTTCAAAGACAATGGAGGGTTCCTCTGATGTTAATAAGCAGTATAAAAACATCACATTTACACCTACCCAAGCCGATCGCCTTGTCTTGGCATTTCGAAATTGGCTTACGCAACACGGCAACAGCCAGCCTGAGTGGTTTGGCATGAACAACCAACAACCTGTGCCATCAACGGTTCTATCAAAACGTCAGGTGTGAAAAGCTTATTGTCACTGACCCTCTTGCATTCCCCCTTTGTTTTTTTGAGATCCTAGGAACAATAAAATAGACATGTTTCTGAGAGTACATGAAATAGTTTCAAAACATACACACACAAATACAAATATGCATTTTTATGTATTATATGTTTTATAATGTCCCCTTAATCTCACTAATAAAAAGAATATCGTAACATATGTCAGCACACATCCTACATGATACATTGATGTTATTACTGATTTGTTAGTTTCTGTTTTCATCTTGTTGCGTAGATGTTGGATAGATTCAAGCAGCACACTCTCAAGTGTTCGTCATGTAGCATCGCAAAAGTTTCTAATTGGTGCAACAGTACTTTTCTGTGCGTCAGCCTGGATTCCTTCCGATATGCAATTACGGATTTTCTTGGCTGGGCTTGCACTTCTTAGTGCTGGCTTGGCTTTTGCTTTGCACGAGCTACAAAAGAACTTTGTGGTCGTTGATTATGTGCATGCTGAAATTGATTAGAAAGAAAGAGACATGATGTTTGGGCAGTGGCTGAAACAATAGGCATTAGAAACTACTTTTGAATCAATCTTTGTCCAAAAGTAGAGAATTTAAACAGAATATATGCCCAAAATTGTATAGAGAACTTATATTAATTGGTCATGATACATATTATTGCACGTGCAAAAGCTGTTTATTGATGTGTTTGAAGCATTAATAATGGTGTTACAACTTACAGAGTACTAGTTATCACTAGTTTGATTGATATATAATAAAGTAGCAGGAGGTTTGGGACATCTTGGTGGACCAATTGGGTTGCAAGGGGCTCCGTTCTTAAAATTACAAATACATTGACTGAAAGGAATTCCTCCACCAGCAGGGCGGCAGAATGCCGAGATTATCCCGACACCCCGGTAACAAGGACGACTTGTCTCCATGCACGAATTCTTATCGGGACAACCACCACCAATCACAGCTAGTTCACAATTGGCATTCGCCGTTGGAACCATAGTTTTCGCTGCAAATTAATTAATACCAACAAAACAAATTAAAAAAGAAAAAAAAATGATGCATGGGTGCACCCTCTCTCCCTTAGTCAAGCATATGTAAACGTCATAAAGGGTTTGAGAGGAAGACCAACTATGGGTACTCTATCTGAGCATGGTCATAGTAGCATCTATCCATTGGGAACCAATGACATGAGGGCCATAGACAGTGAAAAACCGCATGCACTTTTTCAGTGAGACCCAAGATGACTAACATTGATCAGGCTTATGTAGAGATTCTTATTGCAGGATCCGAATCCGCACACTAGTACGTCAGGTTTTTTGAACATATAATACACCTAAGACGAATAGGAGTAGAAGCAAGTAGAAAGAAGCACATAACTCGGGCATCTTTGTACTTCACAAGTCACAATTGCAAAAAGAGAGATTGATCGAATGGATATTGGCTTTACTGCATGCATGCGGTTGGGTATTTATAAGTAGTGAAGAGTCATGAATGCTTGATGTTCAAATTCGTGGATTGTGTTTCCTTAATGGGATTGCCCCTTTTATCTGTAAAATCTAAATTAAATGCAAGGAGGATCCACATTCTTTGAATTCTTGATACAACTTTAATTACTGGCAGAATTCTTGTAACCTTAATCATCAATTCTTAATTAAATTATTCTATCATAAAGTTGTTCTAAAAAGTTAGGAGGGTCTTGATAATAACTTAATATGCGTATTAATATGCTGACTCATATCTAATTTGAATGTCATACTTAATCCACCATAGATTTTTTTTTTTTTTTTTTTTTTTAGAAATGATTTGTGTCAATAATTTGTCCGTATTTCTTCCATATTCTCATACAAATTCAATAGATCAACCATTAGATTTGTGGGGTCTACCATTGACTTATGCGGGTCCACAAATCTAATGATTGATTTGTAAGATGAGATAGAAAAAATATGGGCAAAATATTGACCCTAATCATTTCTCTCTCTTTTTTTTTTGGTTAAAAAATAATAATAATTATTATTATTATTATTATTATTATTATTATTTTGTTTAAGATTGATCTAATGATGAATTGAGCATGACACGTCAGCTAAAAATAACAAGAGAATGTTGAGAGAATGGCTAAATACCATATCTCTCATGGGATTGCCCTTGGAAATACAGAATTTATTATGAATTAAAAAAGGTCATGACCAAGAACTGAAGTGCTTTTAATTCTTGTATCTATTGCTTATGGTCTATCGCACGTGCATTTGTCTCCAAAAGAGGGTTTTCCTTTCAAAGGTGGACAGAAATTTCTTCCAAATCAATGAATGTCTCTAAAGACAACAAAAAGACAAAATTACATTAATTTTTTTAAAAAAAATAAATTTATTATTAGTTTCAAACTGTTTGCTAATAGGCATAGGCATTAGAAACTACTTTTGAATCAATCTTTGTCCAAAAGTTGAGAATTTAAACAGAATATAAGTCCAAAATTGTATAGAGAACTTATATTAATTGGTCATGAAATATATATTATTGCACGTTCAAAAGCTGTTTATTGATATATTTGAAGCATTAATAATGGTGTTACAAAGTACTAGTTATCACTAGTTTGATTGATATACAATAGAGTAGCAGGAGGCTTGGGACATTTTGGTGGACCAACTGGGGGGCAAGGGGCTCCTTTCTTAAAACTACAAACACATTGATCGTATGGAATTCCTCCACCAGCCGGGCGGCAGAACGCTGAGATTACCCCGATACCCCGGTAACAAGGCTGACATGTCAGCATGCACTCATCCTTATTAGGACAACCACCACCGATCACCGTCAGCTCACAATTGGCGTTTGCCGTTGGAACCATAGTTTTCACTGAAAATTAATTAATATCAACAAAAAAAAAAAAAAAAGAAAGAAAAAAAATGATGAATGCATGCATTCTCATGCCTTCCGTTAACTCACATAAAGGGTATGAAAGAACGACCAACTATGGATACTATGGGCATGGTCATAGTATCATCTACTTTTTGGAAACCAATGACACAAGAGGTCTAGACGGTGGAAAATCGCAGGTATTCTCTCAAGTCTCGCTGAGCTATAGCTTTACCAAGAGGTCAGTGAGACTTAAGACGACTAACATTAATCAGGCTTATGTGAGCATTCTTATTGCGGAATTCAAAATATACGAATTTTTTGGAACATATATACCTGAGATGAATACGAGTAGAAGCAAGTAAATGGAAGCACATAACTTGGCCATCTTTGTCCTTCACAAATTACACTGCAAAAAGAGAGATAGATTGAGAGGATATTGGCTTTGTTGCATGCATGCAATTGAGTATTTATAAGTAGTGAAGAGACTATTGATAAGAATGAATCATGCATGTTTGATATTCAAATTGGTGGATTTTGTTTCCTTAATGGGATTAATTGCCCCCTAATATTTGTAAAATCTAAAATGCAGAGGAGGATCCACATTCTTTGAATTCCCAATTCGACTTTAATTACTGGCGGAATTCTTGCAACCCTACTCATTAATTCCTAATTAAATTATTCAGTTTTTTTTTTAATTTTAATTTTTTTTTTTTTAACGTTGATTATTTTTTAAGAAAAATTATTAATACTTATTTAGTTAATTAATTGTATCTAACACGCTACCAAGATCTTCTAAAATTTTGAACTATTTTACCATGTCAAATCCCAATAATTTTTTCAAATTTAATAGCATTTTTTCTCCAAGAGCTAGCTCAATCGGCTAGGACCACGCCTAAAGAAGCAGAGGTCATTAGTTCGAATCCCCCTCCTCCTTCTTGTGTGGACATGTCAAAAAAAAAAAAAAAAATCATATATGGCAAACTTTCAACTATTCAATTTGAAAACAGTAGTTGGGATTTAAATAAATTTGAATTCATAAATTAGGATTAAGATCCTCTAGAATTCTTAAAGTATTCTACTAGGGGAAGGTAAATTTCTTAAAGTATTCTATTTTACATGGGTTTGAGGATATTTCTTCCAGATGGGTTTAAAGGATATTTTACATGGGTTGGATAATTGATAGGCATGTTCCTTTACTGAGATCAGATATGTTATTTAGCATTTTTCCATCATTCTTAGTTGACGTGGCATACTCAATTTACCATTGATTTTTTTTTTTTTAATGTTTAATTAAGATTGATCTAGTGATAGATTGAGCATGACACGTCAGCTGAAAATAATAGGCGAGTATTGGAAGCATGCTAAATACCATATCTCTTATGGGATTGCCCTTGGAAATCCAGAATTTGTTAGGAACTAAAAAAGATTGCGATCAAGAATTTTAGTGCATCTATTAATTAGAAGAAAAAAAATTATAGATAAAATGATTAAGGATTTAAAAGATTATTGTAAATTTAATGTCATAAGAGACATGTTACACATCATTCTCTCAACTATCTCCATATAGTTGAATTGGTGAATCTACCATTAAAATTTTGTTAGACCTGCATGAGTCCACAAATCTAATTATGAATTCATTAAATTTGTAAAAAGAGATGGTTAAAAGATAGTTCAGAGAATAATGTGTAGCATGTCTCCACTTTATAACTTTCATTACTGAATATGTAGCCCAAAAGTCACATATATAGATAGTTAGACCCTTGACTTGGAAGGTACAATACTCATGGGCTAGAGGCCACCACTCAGATTATGTATGTGTCACTCATTAAAATAATTATAAACGTATAAGTATATAAAAAAATATAAAAAAAAAAAACTTGGAACGGAGAGTGGTCGATCCACCCCTTTGGCCAAATTGATGGTTCGGCCACCCCAAAAATATAAACTTGGGAAAAACTGGTGAATATATTTCTTTTATATATAACTAAATAACTAACATACATGTCTCAATTATAAACAAGAGCATCTAGAAAATCTACCAGACGCAAGTCTCACAATGTTAATCATACAATGTTACAACAAAATCAATTCAATCAAGTCATATTTGTAATGCATTGGCTTTACTTTAGTGGTTTTTTCTGACTTATTCCCAACACAAAATAAAACCTATTTTCATAGTACATGCACATAATTTATTTTTATTTTCCTAGTATTCCCAGATGAATATAGCAATCAAACCCAAAAGATTGAATGTGCAAAGGAGAGAATATGACACTCCACAATAGCAACCAACTTAAACCCATTTGTGATTTTCTGCACGCGCCAAATACCAGAAAATATTTTCCAATAAATCATTTTTCTGGAAAATATTTTCTGCTGAAAGCATTTTCCAGAGCCTTAGATTGAATCAGAAATATATCCACCAACATATGGTATATGAACTGTTCTCCAAGACAAAAGATTTCAATCCTGTTCCTGTCTATAAAACAGAGATTGCAGCAAAAAGAAATAAATAGTGTAGCTATCAACATTGAGATCCTCCACATCAAATGTTCATTGGCTCAGGACTAGAAGCGTTGAGTATGTCCAAGAGTGAATTCTGCGGCTCCAATTCCTCGTGCCACAATGAAAGTTTGTCCCCAGGGTAGAAGTTTCTCGTCACTCCCTCAGAATTTATCTGCATCAAAAGTTTTTCAGTCAATTTATGAGCATGTGCAAAGTGTAATTGGCATTTCTTAGGTGAGAAATATTAGGAGTACTAACTCTTTTAACAAAAGCTTATTAAACTGATGTGAAACTTATTCATTGGTACTTGTTATATTTCTCTTAATTAATTGTTTTGTTTTTCTCCAATGAATCAGCTACACATCAGTTTAATAAGCATCCGTTAATTAAAGAGTTAGTACCCCTAGTATTTATCTTCTTAGTTACTATGAGAGTCCAATATAAATCTTACAATGACAGTGCGAACAACACCACCACTAGCACCATCTCGAGCAATGGCAAGGGAAACTGCCTTCACCACTAGTTGCTGCAGTAAAGCAAAAAAGTTTGATTTATTCCAAGGAAGGCAGCAACTGATTTTGCATTTGCATACATCAAGGGTCATCTACATACCTCAGCTTCATCCTTGGTCATTCCTTCCTTCCATGCCTGATCGAAAAATCCATACAAGTAACTAGAGCCAGATCCTGTGGAAGTGGAACACAAAGCATGTCAAACTGAATGCCATACTCAAGCAAACATATTGCATTCAAGTTGCTACTGAAGATTACATCATAAAGAAAGCTTTCCAAATACACATTATAAAAGCACTGCACATTTGAATGCTTAGCATGTAATTGGGGAACAACAACTGGCCCGCCTAAGATACAAGCTAAATCCCCATTTAATTGAATAATTTGTAATTTTCATCTAAGTAATTTCTGTCTGCCAATAGAAAAAAACTCCATATGACCGTCAGCTCTATTGAAAATACATATAGTAGTAAAAGATTACCAGATGGCAGTTAATGCAAAATCCTACGCAGCCCTTACTACACAAGGATGTTGAATGTAACATACAACAAAAAATTGAATGTGAAGCTTGCCTGAATCTTACAATATGTTTTTAAAAAAATAAAGTTTATATCTAATCATATGTGATTTTTATTTTAAAAACATTTTCAATAAAAGTTTATCAAACACATTATTAAAGGGGGAAAAAGAAGAAGAGGAACCTATTTTCTATATTTTTGTCTTAGAAACAAGTTTTTGAAAATAAAAAGCAGAAGACTTCCCAAACAAGCCATAAGTGTGCAAGGGTATATATACAAATCATTTACTGAAACAGAAGTAAACCATACCTCCAATCGCAAAAGGCTGCTCTATTATTGTTCCACCAAGAGGAATTCCATAAATTTTACCACCTTCATACTTGTCCCACCCACCAACGATTAGGCCAGTTTGTAACATGTTCTGCCAAGCCCAAATATCATGATAAAGCCAACATAGTTAGATCCTATTCTTCTCCAACAAAGGTTTTTTTTTTTTTTTTTTTTTTTTTAATAATAAAAAAAACTGTCAAAATCAACTCTATGTAGATCCTCAATGCACTGTAAAACACGATTAAATTTATGAGGTACAAGAAGAAAACCAAAATAGTCAACTATGAGCAAGCAATTTTTTTTTATATATATATTAATCTGTCCAAAGCAAGAAAGCAATCATATCAAACAAAGCAAACTAAAGCAGTAACCCCAGACCTTGTTACTATAGGATATTAGCCTGACAAGATTTGCAGCAACCTTGACGGTTGCAGGCTGCCCTAACTGTATCCTGTAAACAAAGATAATTGATCAAAAAGCTGTCAGTACATTGAAACTTGAAAAAATTGACTTAGATGGCAATGACATCAACCAAACAGAGTAAGGGTCTTGAAGTTATTGCCAAATGAGGTTAAAAAAAAACTACGCCAACTTTATCAAGCTCATAATTTTAATACAACTACATCAAATATTAATAAAATGAATTATGGATGACTCCTAAAAATTAAATTAATAACATGATTTAGAACCAAACCATTTAATAGAAGAAAAATAAACACAAAGAAAGCACCACAAAGGGCAGACACTCTAAATGATGGAGGGGTTAACTAAACTAGTGAAAAACAAAAGAATAAAAAGAAATTAAACAAGACACATAAGGAAGCAAACTCCAACATGTAGGACGGGAAAAAATATCACAGCCACCTGTTTAAAGTTTCCCAATCCAAGAGATCCAAACTGCCAAACTAATCATACAATCAAAATGGTCAAGGAAACAACCAGGAACAAAAGCACTTACGTGTGTTGATGAAGGAAGTAGCGCACATAGTCCGAAACAATCTGTGAATCTGCAGCCTGAAAAGGAAGACATGTTAATAATGCATGGAAGCAGAGGATTAATCATGCACTAGAGGCTTAGCATTTATCTCTTATTTCACTATTAAATGATAAAATTCATCATTTACTACCACTTTAAGATTATCTCAAGCCAATGGCTTAGCATTTACAGTTCGCCATATTTAACACAATCCTTAATTTATTAAATATGTAGAACCCAAAATTGTCAAACACACACATAAAGTAATCAAAGCCTTCATATGCTCATCAAAATGTGTGGGCAACATAAGTGAAAAGAACAACATCGAAACCAACATATAACCAAATGATGATTATGAATAACAAGTCATCGATCAAGAATATTAGAATTAGAGCATTACAACCATCACCACATGACAGGAAAGCAACCAAAAAAGGAAAAGATTAGGAACCACAAGGAATGTGAGTTGTGAGGAAGTATAGTACCGATCCGGAGCGGCAAACATAGACATTATCAGTTAGCTGTGTAATCTTGTCCGACGCACGGTTAGCAACATACACTCCTACCAAAACAACAATGAGATCGAATCAACCATAAAGCACCACTGTTACAATAAGAGAAAATTCCTTCAATTTTCTAAAATTCAATCAATCTATTGACCACCAATGTATACAACAGGTGTATTTTTGTAACAATACTTGACAAAACTTATAGAAAAAAAAAAAAAAAAAAAAAAAAAGAAAAGAAAGAAAAAAGAGTTTCATGTTATACTTCTAATGAATAGATTGACTAACAAAAGGAACTAATCTAGGGTTTGTTTTTTGGAAAAAGACAAGAAAATTTTGATTTCTTGGTAACCAAACACAAATAGAAGAAAATCGAAAATACCAGTGCTTGTCCGAGAGTCGGCCCCGAGAACAACACCTCCATTGTAAGTGACGCCGATGATGGTCGTGCCCATGGAGTGAGGAGCGCTTAGATTAACTTCTTTAAGATCCATGTCCCAAATATTACTGGAAAAAAACCCTTATACCGTAGAAGATCGATGGAAGACCTGTGCGTGTAGGTACCTAGAAGGTATTGTCTATTAGGGTAAAATTAATGTGTTTATGCTAATAAAAACTCAATACATTACTTATTCATAATCAAAGATTACAGAATCCCACATGGTTTAAGACCACTAGCCTGTGCAAACATAACCATAGATGTATGGTGTTTATTTGAAGAAGCCTGTAGGATATGCAAGAAATACAATAAAGATTATAAACCATCTAGCTGAGATAAATGCTTTTACTAGCAGGAAAATCAACCACGGCTTACATATTAACTGGTATAGCCTAAGAGCAATATATAATATATCATGTTTAATTGGGCTAGTGTTCAACAAGGTCCCGTGGTTTTATGCACATTCCACAAATGTCTAGAGTCACACTACCCCATGAAATTCTTACCACTCCATAAACAAATTAAGATATAGATTAATCTAAATCACCATAGTTTACACGCATTTGAAATTCGAAAATGATTTTTTCACTTATTTTTTTACCATAGTTTAAATAAAAATGTTATATATAGTTGTAGGAAAAAATCAATGAATTTAATATTTTCTGGAAAAAAAAAAAACAAAAAACAAAAAACAAAACAAAACAAAACAAAAACAAACAAACAAAATAGAAGAATTATTTTTCGGTGGGAAATCAGCTTAAGGTAGTTGATAGGTCCATCTTTTCCTTGATTTTACTGGGAATAGGATTCTCTCCGTCTCGAATGAAATCTGCATAACTGTTATTACTATCAGGGATGTAAATGTCACCGATACCCTAAGAAGCTCTGAAAATCGTGTACACAGTCAAGTGTTCCCATAACACATGCACACACACATACGGCCATGAATGCAACCCATACCCTAAGAAGCTCTGAAAGTCATGTACACTCTCACAAGTGTTCCCATAACACATGCACATACACATATGGATGTGAATGCAAAAGCCTTATTCCTTGTTTTTTCTTTCTTTTTTTTTCAGGGGCACATATTAATATATAGTGATTTTCATACCACGGGCCCCAAGAGAAATAAAAGTGGATAACATATTAACATCAAGGCGATTTCTAGCAATATATATTTCTAGTAAATAGGGATTAATTCTTAGGGCTCTTTTATAAGGCGATTACTAGCAAGCTGTTATTAATCTGATGTTTAATTAAGTTTGTAATCCCTGATAGTGTAACTGTAATTAAATAAAATTGGTTTTATGTATAGGATAAAATCAATGTGTTTAAGATTGATAAAAGAGATGCAAGGATAGTTGTAGGACAAAACCTGTGAAACAAACCCTTATACAGTGCTAGTGCTCTAACACCCAAGATACAATCAATGTAAGAAAAGCATGAATAATAGACCAACCAAAGCTTATATTTCTTAACAAATCTAGAATACATTATGAATAAAGAACCGATTTCAGGACTGCAAACATTTTATAGACAAATCCATTAGGGCTCTTTTCATTGCATATAACAAGTTCATCTTCCAGTATCTCATCTTTTCCTCCCAAACTAGCACTACCTATGACTTCTTGCAACATCATAGACGCTTCTAATTCCATCCTAAAAATGCATCGAGCAACTCATGTAATGAGCACATTTGCATTGATCAGGTAAAAGAATCTAAACTAGAGATAAATGATTGAATGGACTCATTCCACCCATCCCAAATGCACGGAAACAAAATCAGAAGGTAACACAGTCCATGTTCACAATACCAGGCAATGCCCACCTGAACGACTCAATCTTTCATGCGAAAGAAACTCAATACCAAGCTGCAAAAAATGAATCTTTGAAGCAGCAAAAGAATACCCATCTGAAAAAATCAAATCTTTGCCAAAAACAAAAATTGAAATTTTCCATACAAAAGTTGTTGCCGGTGTAGCTGAAGTGCAAATCATCGATAAAAGACCTGGGGTCCTTGAATTCTATATTCTATATTTGCACAGAGAGAGAGAGAGAGAGAGAGAGAGAGAGAGTGGTACCGAATCAAGTGACCGATGAGTTGGCTGGAGGTCGGAGGTCAGCGAAGAAGCCGGCGACGAAGCTGGAACCGGCGCCGAGGTATCGGTGGTGAGGCGCTTGGCTGGAGGTCGGATTGATTTGGGTGAATTCAAAATCGTCCGATGTATTATTTCAAGTTTACTTGTGCCTTTAGAATTCCTTAAGCCAGGAGGCGGGTTGGGTTGAAGGTGGGCTTGGGCCTTTGGGTCAGTATTAATGGGCCTCCACAAGGTAGTTGCTTCGTATTGTGTTAATGGGCCATTTGTATCTAAGTCCCTGCAAGTTATGGGCCTATAGATTTTTATGTTTTACGTAATGCTTTCAACTTTTTTTTTTTTTTTAATTTAAAAATAATAATAATGTTATTTAATAAATTGCTTTCGATGTTGTACTTTTCTCATACATTTGATTTTTTTTTTTTTCCTATTCAAACAGGAAAAAGGGAAAAAGAAAATTACAATGTTTGAAGTTTGAACATATGAAGGCTTTTGATTACTTTCTACGTGTGTTTGTGTGTTGCTTTGGGTTCTACATGTTAATAAATTAAGGATTGTGGTGTACATATGGCAAACTCTAAATGCTAAGTCATAGGATGGAGATACTCTAACTACTAATTGTCTCAAAAGTTTTAAGTTTATAAAAAATTATGAATTTAATCATTTAATTACTATTTTAACGCTCCTTTTTATGGGCTCAATCATTTAATTAATATTTTGAAGTGGCACTCTAACCATTTATGTAAAAAATTCAAGATGAAAATTGGGTGTAAGGACCTATTTGCATTTTTTGATTACCACATGGAGTATATATATATATATATATATATATATATATATATATATATTATAGGGGGAAATGCAAAATTAATCGTAATGGTTTCATCTATTTGCAATTAGCTCCCTATGGTTTAGAGAGAGACAGAGACAGAGACAGAGAGAGAGTTTTTTTTTATAAGAACATCAACAAAAGATTACAACAAACAACAAAGGGTTGGGCAACCCAACAATAGGCCTCAAAACGACAACATCTGAATTAGAGGTAAACAAAAATTAAAAGGAAATGCATCAAATTCATGATGCAGCCCTATTGCTTCTTGGTACAATGACCAAAAAACCTTGCCACCAATTAAGGTGGTTTGAAAAGGTGCACCAATGAGGGTGCAACCAAGAGAACAGTTGCAGCAAGCCCGAAGGAGAGCCACAGCCACAGAGCAAACACTGATGAGAATCGAATCAAAGCCTACGGAAGAGAAAGCCAACCGCTTGACGATCCGCAACCAGATCGAGAGAACACCAAAGATGGTGGTAAGGGCATCTAAAGCCCTGAAATTACAAGAGAAAGTAAATACAAAAATAAAACAAGAACTAAACCCACAAAACAACGACGCCAACAAAAGAGGAGACGGTAGCGGAATCATGGCTAGTGTACACTCACTTGCGTGTGAAGACCACGCGCCGGTAGTGGCAACCAGGAGACTAGAAACCACTGTTGGAATCCAGGAGAAGTGGCGGTGTAGAGATACGCGTAGTAGGAGAAGCACCACGCGTCGGTGCGTGACCGACACACACGAGTGAGTGAGATCCACTCGCTGGCGCGTGCACCTCACATTCTGGCTTGTGGAGGTTCGATGGAGGAGCGGCTAGCATCTACAAACGCAGAAGACCACGGGGATCAAGGAGAGGTGGCGTGTGATAGACTAGGACTGGCAGAGGGACACAAATCTAGTTTCAAAAAATTTGATTTGGAAACCTTGACAGTGCATAACACGGTGGAGGGGGGAGGCCAGTGAAGACTGTAAAGAGGGTTTAGATCTATGGGATATGATCTCCGAAGAGATAGATGGGGTTGTTTGGTAAAGGGCTTGGGGTCTCCTTTGTTACTATTCATCACCATTTCCCAACAAAATCAACATTAAAACATTCTAACTTTTTCACTTTTTATATCACATCATTCACTTTTTATTATTATTCAAATAAAAAAATCACTACAAAACAAAAACTTTTTACTTTTCCATACCACTTTTTTACTTTTTTAAACCAAACATTCTTACTTTTTCTTTTTTTCTTTCATATCAACAACAGTGTTTAAGCCAACTCCGAAAAGACAGATAAGGTCTCCGGAGAGACAGATAAAGCCTCAAGAGAGGCATGGGAAGCTAGAGAGAACTCTAGCAAGCTTTGGACCTCCAGGGAGGCAGAAAAAGAGGGGAATAGGAAGGATAGGAGAGGGGGAGAGAGATGGGTGGGTGAGGAGGAGAAGGTAGGAAGCATGAAGTTGCTTCCCACCTCCCATGGCAGCCAATGGAGAAGTTTCTGAGAAGGGTTTTCAGAGAGAGAGAGAGGGATTTTTTTGTCGAGGATGGGTTTTTTCATATACAATTCCTGTGTTTGTTTTAGAGAGAGAGTTTTAAATGAACTCAAACAAGCTTATACAAGTTTCGTTTGCGAGTCTAAATCGAGCAAAACCGAACTTATACGAATTTGGCTCATTTAACTTTCAAACCGAAATTATTATTCAACTCATTTATTAGATAAACCAAGCTCGAGTCAAGCTTACCCAAGCTAAGCTTAAGCTATGTATGAACAATACAGTTCATTACACCCTTAGACTTTGGTACATTTTGCCAAATGAATAGCCTTTGAGTTGCATATCAAAGAAACCAGCTTGAATGAAAATCTAGTACAAAGTGAAAAAAGAAGAAACCCTAAAAAAAACTTACATAATTTTGCCTTACAAAAGAATGTATTGTAAAATTTTAACTAGTGACATCATAATGAAGTTTTAATTTTAAAGCAACAAAAAAAAAAAAAAAAAAAGGCAAAGTTGTTAGACGAAAATACTCACTAAATGAATTGCTGGATTCGCTCGGATGGTTCAAACCCTCTTCTGAACATCTCTTCTACCCACCTCTTAGCCTGAGCTCTCCTCCCATGTTTAAAAAAGCCATGCACTAAGGTTTCATAAGTCCATTGATTAGGTTCATACCCTCTCTGACACATTCGATCGAACAACTCACAGGCAAGGTCCATCTCCCTCATGCTTAGCCTTCTCAACAACATGTTGTATGTGTATATGTCAAGCGGGAAGCACTTCTCAATCACTTCTTCCAAGTTGTCAATGTCTTGGCTAACTCTAACTTGGCCAGAAAATGCACCAATCAGCAGCCCAAGAATTGAAGTACGAGAAGATTTATCACTCTGCAACTCCCTCCAACGAGCCCAAGTGTCATAAAGCTCTCGGCTCTTCAAAGAGTGCAGCAAGAGTACATTGCCGATAAAAGAAGTTATCTGACGCCCAACTTTCTCCAATTCATCAATAAGACTTATCACCGTATCATACTCTCCACTTGAGCACAACAGCTTTATGAGATACTCGTAAGATTCGGTGCTTGGAACCACGCCATTGTCCCTCGTTTCCCTCATGAAATCCAATGCAATATTCAACTTGTTCATTTTGCAGAGACCAACAATCATGGAATTGGTTAGTTTTCTCCCAATGTTTCTTCTCTGGCGCAAATCAGTAAAGAAATTCAAAGCATCGGAAATTCTTTCGCTCCTTAAATAACTCTGCAGCATAAGAATGTCAGAACTCAGATTGGGCTTAATCCCACTTCTCCGCATCATCTCAAATACTTCTCTAGCCAGCTCAGGCTTTTTGGCATGCCCAGCTCCATCAATAAAGAAGTTGTAAATCCGGCAATCGGGTTCATGTTGAGACAACTGCATCTCCAACAATTTAATAAACTGCTTTTCCGGATTATCCATATCACACAGACAACGAATAACAGCTCTGAACAAGGCTCGAGTCGGAGCGTGACCCTTTTCTTGCATCTCAATTAGAAGCCTAGCTGCAATGTCTCCCCTGTTCGACTTGTTAAAACTGTGTATCAAGTTAAAGTAAGTATTCCTTTTACTAACTTTATTTATTCTGTTGAGCTCCCCATGTATCAAATACCCATCTTCTACCCTCCTAGCCCTACATAAAGCAGATATAAACTTATCGTATGTGGAAGTGCTTGGCATAAAATTCTTCCCCAAGGCAACAAGGACCAAGTCCTTCATCTTATCAACCTTTCCTTGTCTGCACAAAGCATCTGCAAGTATAGAAAACGTTCTTCTAACAGGGAAATAACCTTGGTCAATAGAATTCTTCAACACAGAAAAGGCTTCATCAATGCTTCCATTACCACACAGAGTATTTATCAAATAGTTATAAGCCATCCTATTAGGAGAGAGGGCGAATTCAGACCTCAAATTGTACACCTTAAGCGCAACATCCACCATCCCAGCTTTACAAAAAAAACACAATGCAGCATTCATGGTGACCTTGTCAGGGCATATCTCACCCTCCTTCATTTCCATCAGCAAATCGAAAACCTCCTCAAGCCGGTTCTCCCTCAAAAGCCGACATATCAAAACATTGTACCGGAAAACTTCAGGAACATACCCTTCCAATGACTTCTTCTTCCGCAGGAAGTCCAAAGCTTCACTCAACCTCCCAGCCTGAGCAAGATCCCTTATCCACACTCCATAAGCTTGCTCCATTGGCACCATCCCCAACTCCTGAAACTCCTCCACCAACTTCCCTGCTTTCTCGAACATATTATTCTTACAAAATGCATCCACGAGCACGCTCACTACATGGCCATTTGTGTCCCGCCCTTGACTCACCAACCCACGAAAGAAAGCCTCAGCCTTGTCTAACCGATTCTGCTTCCAGTAACACTTGATCGTAATCGAATGCGTAATCTCATTCTCGAAACCCCTCATCTGAATCTGCTTAAGAATGACCTCAACCGCGTCGAAACATCTCTCCTCCACCAAAGCATTCAAAAGCACGTGATAAGCAAAAGAATCCAAGTCAAGACCTTGAAACCGCATTTTACCAAACAGTTGGAGCGCAACCTCGGGCTTTCCCGCAACAGCATAACCCATCACCAGAGTGTCGTGGAAACGAACCCTGTGAAGGTAGCGCTGCCTCCTGTAGTTGTCGAGGAAGTCCAGCATGAGGGACATGAGCTCAGCCTTGGAGAGGATCTTCAAGATGGCGTTGAAGGTGGCGCGGGTGTGGTGGAAGCCAGGCTGGCGGCCCGCCCAGTCGAAGAACTTGAGGCAGGCGAGCACGTCTTTGCCGTAGCTCAGAACCTCCAACACGAGTTCCTCGGAGAGGCGCGGCGCGAGGTGGGAGAGAGCGAGGTCGGCGGCGCGGCGCGAGGCCCAGTCGTCGTCGACCTCGGTGCCTAAGATGGCAAAGATTTGATCCAAATGGGCGTTGTTGCGTTGCTTGAACCAGTCCTTGAAGGAGGAAACCAAAAGATCGGAGGAAGAACGTATGAACGTGTTGCTGCTGGTCGAGGTCGAGGAAAACGATGCTGCGTAGTAATACAAGTGGGGATGGAGGGACAAGGAAGAGGATGTTGGAGAGGTGGAGATTAGGATGAGAATTGGAGAGAGCAAGGCTCTAGATTTTGCTACATGTTTCAGTGAAGGCATTATTGGGGATTTCGGATTTGGATTGAGATTTCGAACCAGGAAGTTGTAGAGGAATTGGTATTATTGTTATTATTATTATTATTATTAATTTTTGTTGTTGTTGTTAATAAATAATAAGCTTGGTTTGCTTGATCGTCTTCTTCCTCATGAGGCGCAGAGGAAGAAGAAGAAGACAGTGATCCTGATACTGATGACAACCAGATGGGCATCCAAAATGTGATGAAATATGGTCAGAGGGGAGGAAGACACACACGATTATGAACAATCACGCACGGGCGGCGATTTGGGTTTAGTGTCGGGATGACGAGAATAGCTAAATTTTAATTTGATTTATTTAATTAAATAGGTTGAATTTTTTTTCTTTTTTTTTTAATTTGTTGATTTTGTGTTAGATTTTATTTTAACGACTTTTCATTGATACAACACGACCTGTGAACCCAACAAAAGTTATAGGGTTTGGGTTTGATCTTAAACATATATGGGTTATAATCGGGTCAACTCGTTTATAACCCGTTTATTGTTGTTTATGGCAAGTCAACCCGCTTCACCCGTGGATGACCTATCTAACCTGTTAAAAAAAATAATTGAGAAAAGACAACCCTAAAGCCTAACATGGCTCAAAAGCCTATCAAACTATACTAATAGGACTTCGATGCCTGATTTAGTAATTGCTAGAAAAAATGTTAGATTATGCTATAAAGCTTATTTACCTGGAGATCAATCATTCCTTCATATATATAGCTTTCTCTGGCTCTTCTACCACATGGACCTAGGGGCCCAAAATCCTCCTCTCTTCCTGTGTTGGACGTCCCATCCTTCGACTGCTCATCACTTGCCTGTCCTTTCAAAAGTTTTCGAAAACCTTTCGACCAATGTCGCCAGGTGACGTGAATTGCGTCACTCAAGTAGCATGTGCGCCATACAATGTGACACATTAATTTCAAATCATTGTCCTGGGAAGACGAGCTAATTTGACGGTTTATAGCAATAAGTCGAGAGCTCACCATTAAATCTCATTCAATGCATACCATCACCCAAACAAGTGTACCTAGAGATTTGTAATATTCCAAGTCCCTTTGGTTCCCCAACTTCGAAAGGCCTGTCTAGCAGCATTGCACGCCTATTTGATGATCAATCACACCTAGCCCCATAATAAAGTGGTGACATTCTAGCAGTAGTGATAATGGAGACGCCGGCGTGAGTGAACAGTCACTCACGCCAGTTTATTATAATATAAATATTATTAAAAAAATTATATTACAGTCACTCACGCCGGTGTCTCCATTATCACTACTCGACATTCTAGTGGCCTGTCAGTTGGTGGTGAGCCATGCTCATCCAACAGAACAATGTTCCCATGAAGCGTAGTGTCTCATTAGGGATAAATGAATGGCCACCAAGAACATAAGTGAAATTCCCACCATTCGATTAGAAAAGGCATGTTATCCTACAAGCCTATAACGGCCTATCAACCTTCAAGATGGACAAAATGCCCCATCACAGGTGGATCACCGACCGACGAAATCTCTACTGATAAATAACCTCTCAAGAAGTTCATTGGCCAACGAATTCCCAACTCACCATAACCCTTAAAGAGATTCATAAACAAACTGTCTGGAGACCATCAGTTACCTATCTAATAGATATATGGTACGAAGATCATAGAAGGAAAAGGTATCCCCTCATTAACAACCATACTTATTTGAACTTAATCCTATGAAGAAATGATCGACTCTATAAGGAAATAATTCGTCTCGACATCTCCAGAAGTAGAGGCATTCATGAGAATATACCACCTTCCACGATTGATTGCTATATTAGACCTACTTGCCTTACCCACAACTATCATATAAGGTGACAAACCCTAGGCTAGGGTATGCTCACTTCTCTCATTTTCTTGTTTCCTGCGCTCCAAGAAACCCTGCCTAAACTGATGTGTGTATATATAGATATACACCTCTTTCTATTAAAAAAAAAAACCCCACTCTTCTTCCTCTCATTTTTCAAATGTAAAGGGTTAGCTTCTCTCTCCTCTTATGCAGAACATTATCAACAACTCTCTGCAGCTTGGCCTCTCTCTCTTGTCGCCTAAGCTCTCAGATCTCCTACCAGATGACATCTTCCAAAGCTTCAGATTTATGGAACATTTGTGCTTTACTGTGAATAAATTGAAAACTTGCTCGGAAAAAGCAAGAAACCATTAAGTATGGATCTTCTAATATCTTGTCAACGAGGTATGGAGGAATAAATGATAAGAATAATACAATGCTGTTTTACATAATAAGAATAATACAATGCTGATCTGAGAAATTGCAAAGAACAAAAAGGCAGATCCTTCATTTGGTTCCAAATCTTTTTTACTCAACAAACCAGAGTACCAATCAAATCGTTTCGCTCTTATCTATATTTTGGATGAGGTCCTCTATCTCCTCTCTTTCTTCCTCTCTTCCCCAAGAGAGATTCCCAAATCTCTTTCAAATTCTCCCATGTATAAACATTGCTAACATGTTTCATTCTACAGCCTAAGTGAGGAAGACGAGCACAAATAAGATGATAAACAGAACCACCAAAAATAATATCAACATAATCTGGCCCTTCACACCAGCCTTCTTCATGACCATAGCAACCTTTTTCTGCAAGGAAAGATTAAAATTAACATTTCACCTCGTGCTACATATTAGTAAATTAAAGTAACAAAGTTCATTTGAACTTGTTTTTCTTGGACGTTGAGTAGCTCAACTCCTGAATTTTAGATCACTGGTAAGAAGCCCTATTCAACAAAGATCCGAAATAAACCTAGTTGAGACTTATTGCAGAGGCTCACCTGAACAAAATCGAGACGATTTGATGTACTGTCCATTTCCATACCCAATTCATCTATAATTTTCTCCTGGGGCACCCAAAGATTACATTATAGTCTAACAAATCAGCAAAAATGACCCAACAATGAAGTTTGACAAAAAAAAAGTTGACTTGCAGATACAATCATACAAGTGTCACAAATGCAACAAAATGCTTAAATTGCGGCCACTGTTATCTTTTTTAGAATTGTGGTAGAGGTATTATCAAGAACATTAAAAAAGCCTTACATGTGCAAGGAGCTCTTCATGTATAGTAAGCCCAACACCCCCGATTCTCTCCACGCTGGCACTAAGTTCATCTAACTCTTCATCCTGCTGCCTACAATCACCAATTGACAAACATACATAATAAAGAACAAACAAGATACAGAAAAAAGCTATGTTTCTCACCAAAAAAAAAAACACCAAGAGGTTTCTGATTAACATGGAGTAAACCTCGTCTAATCTACTATGTAACACGGGAACCCCTGTCTTGCCTTTTCTAATCCTATAAGCATAGCTTTACCAAAAATCTTGCTTGACTAAGCAAGTTTAGAAACACCAATTAAAAATATTATTAATCTTTAGTTTAAGAGAATAAATATATAGTAAAAATGCTCAAAATCATGAAAATAGTAAACGATAAATATAGCATTGCGAAACCAAATAAATCACCTACAATGAAAGTAAAAATGTTAGAAACAAACCCTTCTTTAAAAGGGTCTAAGGTGTAAGTTAGATAAGCAATATGTTGATTCTCTTCTCTAGCAACTGGCTCAATGTGCTAGCATCATGCTTGTCAGTAGTAAGGATTATAGTAGTCATCACAATAAAATGTTGCACACTAATTATTTTAATAAAAATTAGTAATTTGTTACAAAACTTGATTCATTCCAAAAATTATTTTTATTGGTAATATACACAAACCTACTGCAGTTTTATTGACAGAGAGTTATTTTAGTTAAAGTGAGAACGGAGCATAGTAGTCATCACAATTAAATGTCACAAACTAATTATTTCGATTAACATCGGTATTCAATTCAACTAAAAACTTAAACTTCCAATATTTTTTCTAGTGATACTTTACACAAACCCACAATGGGTCTTGAAACCAAGACCTCACCATCCACCTTGTTCTTACTGGCGGAGGAGATGCCATTTTCTTATTTTTTATTCCAGTGATGAGGCCAACATTATCAAAAAATCCAATTCCAAAATCAGAAGAGAAAAGTCGGAGATTGCAAAAAGCTTCTTAATATTTCAAAAATCCTGAGGGAAGTCAGAGATTTCTTTGTCTGCCTAGTCAAATTATAATACTAGATAATATTTACGGAATTCGATCTATTCTTAAAAAATAATAAACATATAACATGCAGATTCAATTTTAGCTGATAAATGAACAGGCCAACATAGATAATAGTTCAACTAATAAAATCCACACAGTTCAAAGGATAGGAGAGGTAGATATTAAGCTAAATATGTTGCATGTCTGTGTGTGGAAGGAAAAAGAACAAAGCAATAGAGCTACTTTATCAGAAGCAGCTGTCTATCTGACTCTGATGATATGAGGTCATCATTGTCTTGGGCAGCGTAGTGGTTAGATCTATCTGTCTGGTGAGAACCCGGCATCCTCATTAGTTCTCGGCGCATTCCACTCATACTAGCAGTGCCAGTCCCATTCAACTCCTTTCCCGCTTCTACTGCTCTCTTTACGGCACCCACCTATTATAGTCCAGTCATTTAGCCACCACGCACATACACACCAATGCCAAAAGCTTGCAATGTAATACAGAGTATAATTCAAGCTATACTTTCAGTTTTAAAAAATTAAATTAATTTTTTAAAATTAAAAAAAAAAAAGTGGTAACATACACGATGTTAAAAAAAATACACAAATTTATAAGTTAAATCAACCTGAGTACGAGCAGTGCTGGTCCATCTTCTTCGTTTTTCAAGTTCCACTTCATCAATGCCATACCAAGATGGATCTCTAGCTGCTACAGAAATTGTTTTGTCCAATTCATCCACCTTCCTATCAAGAAAGCAGGCTTTCAGTAGTTGCATACTGAGGTTAATTCATCGAACTAAGTCCAAAAACTCATCTAGCAAGCTTCATTGTCAGAGACTCAGTATAGGATCTTTGATTACTATTGAAATAGCAAGGTCTCAATGCAGGATGAGATCACATCAATAAAAACAAGAAAATGTATTTAACTTTAAATCACATGATAGACACCTATGGTTAATCTTTCCCATAATGTATTATAAGAGGTAAAATTAGTTTTAAGTTAAGCATGGTATTTCCAAATGTACCTGCCACACAATGCTCTCACAACCAGAAAGCAGCTCCTTTGTGAGATGTACTTGCTCTCCAGTATCAGAAGAAATACGCTCCCATTGGTGAAAAGTAGATTGCAACTTATCAATCTGAACAGGAAGATAATCAAATGGTCAGACACTCAATATATATTACGTAACTCCTAATGCCACCATCAGCAGAGTCCAAACAAAAAAAAAGACATAAAACAAAAACCAAAAGCTTTTCTAAACGAAGTCATGGATGTCATGTCAGTCAGCAGAAATGCAACTGTGCTTCGTGTGTGTGTGTGAGTGAGAGAGAGAGAGATTCATGTTGCAACACATGTTTTTTCTTCTCTAAAAGTGCCCCAGATTCCCAACAATTTCAATTAGCCCGAAACAATTATGGTACAATTATATCATCCCAATGAAGCCCTGACCGATATTTTAGCTAGGAAACAGCCAAAGGTTGATAAAATTAAATCATTTGCAAGGGAATAGAGAAGATAATTGAGAAAGCTAATCACTCTTTTAATTAACTAAAGCTAATCACTCTTTTAATTAACTAAAGCTAATCAGTGTTTTAATTAACCGCACATCATCCTCAACCATACAACCAAAGCAGCCTAAAAATCAATACAACAGCACCTTGATCACTCTCAATCCCAAAATATCCAGATACAGCAGCAGCCATAGCCTGGAACCACCCAGTTAGGAACCCCAGGAATAAGGGTTTGGCATTGTGCCAGTTAAGATCCCCACCTTACTTCAGAAGCTGATTTGGTCCGGGGTAATTGTTTGGGCCTTAGTCGTTATGACATAGTCTTCTTATATTAAGGTTACATATGTAAGAGCAGAATTTATGCCATCTCCTTACAGAACCAAATGCAACATCATCAGAATTAAGGACTCGGGAAAATTACAGTTTACCCCCTCAAAGTTGACAGCGTTTTTCAATTTGAACATCAAAGTTTCAATTTTTGCAATCTACCCCCCCAAAGTTCCAAATTTTTGCAATTTGACCAATTTTATCCAAAACTTCTCATATTGCTCATAATTTTTATTTTTTTATTTTTTATAAAAAAAATTCAACTGGTCATTTTTGCACCCCCAAATTTGTTTTCGTTTTCATAAAAAATAAAAATAAAAATCAGGGGCAATATGGGAATTTTGGGATGATATTGGTCAAATTGAAAAAAAATGAAACTTTGTGGGGGTGGATTGCAAAAATTGAAACTTTGATGTTCGAATTGAAAAACGCTGTCAACTTTGGGGGGGTAAACTATAATTTTCCCAAAGGTCTCCAGCTTCATTCAAAGACAAAGTAGCCAAAAAAAAAAACTGCACCTTTCAACTTTTTTTTTCTTTTTTTTTTTTGCATCACAGAAAGCCACTACATTACTGGAAAGTTACTTGGCAAGATTCTAAGTAACCTTCAATATATATATATATATATTTGATAAGTAAGTAACCTTCAATATATAATGGCCTCTATCCTAAATTATATGTTTTGATTTGAATTGGCACGGTTAGTAAACAAAAGGACAAAGATATAGTGATCTCCCTAAATGCATGACTTTCTAATAAGAATCATATTTATTTTTTAAAAAAGGTAAGGCAAAAATAGGAAATTGTAAAGTAAAACATTCCACTTTTAGAAAGTGGACATGTATTTTCTGGCTTACCAGAAATAAAAACAAGACATTTAAATTGGAACATAAGAAGTAATAAGTTATTTACATTAAATAATCAGATTTTCATAAGCACACCATAACTGCGCAAACCATTGAATTGTTGAGCTACAATCAATGAATATAAACGAGCGACTGATTTTTTGAACATTACGGATCTGCTAAATTTAAAATGTTAACCTAAGATGATATATTATGTTGCTCTTGTATCCTCCTCATTTACTAAAGGTGATGTACCTTTTTTTTAGCGTGTTTGATATATTTTACTACTTATCAAAAATAGGTATACAAGCAATAGGACCATCTTCTATAACATTGTGACCATTAAATGAAATTGACAATTCAAGAAGAGTAGATTCCACTTCCCAATTTGTCGTTTCTTCCACTTGTGTCAGCTACCAAAAGTTTCCTCCATTTCCATGTGTATGTGGACAATGAGCTTTAGCTCAAATGGTACTTCCTCTCTGTGTAGCAAGGTGGAGGGTGAGGTCGTGTGTTCAAGTCCCACTGGGTGCATGTGTAAGGTTGGAAGTAACCTCTTGATCCAGGATAGGAAACCTAAGTGGCCTCTAATACCAAATCTGATTCAGGATCTTTTGGAATTCAGCACTGGAATTAGGTTTCTTAGTGTTATCTTGATTAAGATTTGATCTGAAGGGTTTCAAGGTTATTTAGGTATGAAAAAAAGAAAGGATCTTCTATTACCACTGAAATTAGGAATCAAGGTTGAATTTCCCGGCAGCAGGTTGTTGAAGTAAGAATTGAAAAGAAGAAGAAGAAAACAGCCCAAGCAGTCAGACACCTAGGTTTCCTAAGCAATCAAACCTAGGAAGTAGAAGGCAATCACACCCTGAAAGCTCTGAGAAGAGCTGCTGCAATTTTATTGAACTTGATTGCTCTATAGCATATTATATAGATGTCTATATAGGCTATTTTCAGTCTTTCCTACAGTTGAGCGTCTAAGAAGCCCATTCCAGCAGATCCTGGAAATAACCAGATTGCCCTGACAAAACAAAATTAAGAAAACTCGATTGGAACTAAACCACCAACTATTTGACCAAAATAAATAACAAAAGCAAGACATTAATGACTGAATTAGCAAATGGAGGGTGCCGATGCGGCCCCATTATCAAAATCAGACCATCCTCTTGAAATGTTTTGATATATATAAGCTTGCTCCTTTTGTAGCCTGTACGAGCTCTAATTGATAAATATATATTGTTACATCACAGAATTTTACCTTAAGACTATTCAGACACTACAGAGTAATATATGATTTCCAATCACGCCATAAACCTTTCTAATTCAATCAAATATCTCTAACCACTCAGGCATATTGGCTTCTCAGCCTCCTGAAATGAGTCACAGAGCAAAGTCTGCACCAAAATCTTGGCTAATACAACAAAAATTCATAAATGCTCCACACTTGTAGAGATGAATAACCGTAAGTGACCCCACACATTCCTTGATCCAAAAGTGAATACCAGTTTCAAATTGTATTCAGAATTGCAGCTATCTATCACATCACTGATCATAGATATGTATACCAATGCTATCAAAATCCTAATTAAAGCAACTAATGAATAAAACCATAACAGTATCAATGTAAATTGAGCACCACATTTATCCTCCCCGTCTAGTAATTCACATAATGTAGCAGATTCCAATAATTCACAGTATGTAGCAGATGCATCAAAAGTGGAGTGGAATGTGGGTCACAAGAAATATACAGAACCGCCAAACTAAAAAGTAATAGAATGCAGATTAAATTAAATCCCATATTTCATAAAACATATAAAAATAGTATTTGAAGTATAAAAAAACCAAGGTACCACACTGGCTCGATCATGTACGCCTAACTTCTATTTGTTCTCAATAGAAGTTTTAACAAAAAAAAAAAAAAAAACACTTACAGATTCTTGAATCTCTTCTTTCACTACATAAAATGGATCTTGAGCAGAAGGCATCTCGTAACTTACGACAGAAATTTAACCTACATACATCCAGAAACAAACTTGCATTAGCAAGATTAGATCAACTATATGCATGCTGAAAAGACAGAATACACACATACATATGAATAATTTGGAATTAACCACCTTTAAAGGTTCTACACCATTACGTAAAACAAATAACAAAATGTAAAATAACATAAAATTTCAACGAGGGAAGAATATACTGACTTTAAATCAGAGAAATTTCAAGGGTTTCTAAAACCAATTAATTTGCACTTATTCTTTCTTGACTAGCTCTGAGTACCATTGTATAGAATCTACACAGAAACCCATGAGTTAATGAAGAGAAAGAGGAGCTCTATAAATCAAACGAAGGGGGATCGAAATCGCCTTTTTGAGAAAATTGAATTAATGAATAAAGCTTGTTCGTCAAACAAACCCAGAAGCTTGTGCTAATCAATACTAGGGACTGTTCGGTGTTGTTAAAAGCTAAGCACAAAAACCTCATTGGGCCTAGGTGCACAGCACAAAGCATTAAAATCAGAAAAAGAAAATCGGAAACCGGTAAATCATCACCGATCCAGATCACGACCAAAAGCACTAAATTTATACAGAGATCAAGAAAAATTGAAAAACATAAATTGGCAGTAACATTAATAAATGTAAAGGTAGCAACCTGAGAGAGAGAGAGAGAGAGAGAGAGAGAGAGAGGGAGGCATGTACGGACTGACCTGAAAAGAGAGAGATGAGAACTTTTCGGTTGGTCTGAGGCGGAGATGGGAGAAATGGAGAGGACGAGAGGGAGACGCTAGACACTCAGGGCCGTTTGGTTCGTGGAATAAATTTCTGGAATTAAATACTCATTCTTTTTTCCTGGTAAGAGTCTAATTTTAAGAATGATTATTTCCGTGAAAATTATTAATTCTTTATACTAAAAAATTAAGAGAAATATCTATTAAGGAATGAAATATATTTTCATAAATACTCACATTTTTTTTTTATTTTAAACTTAATATATATATAAAACATGAAAATCAAGGTCGCAAGTCCCTCGGACGCCTTGTGGGACCACCCTCAAGGCATCCGATAGTGTGACCACCCCGTGGCATCTCAAGGTGGCTACGACCACCCCTGATGCTCATCGGGAGTGGCCATAGCCACCCCAGATTTGCTCTAGGGGTAGCCATGGCTGCCCTTGGAGCTCCTCTAGGGTGGTCGCAACCACTCTTGTTGATTTTGGCGGGTGGCCAAGCCACTCCTGTTGGCACCGGGGGTGGTGTGACCACCCCCCGGCCACTTTTGTTAGTGGCTGACCACCCATTTAGGTTTTTTATTTTTTATTTTCTAATGAGTTGAAAAAAATAATAATAATGTGGGGTTTTAGTATTTTTGATTCAATTTTAGTTAAAACATGTGTGTTGTTACCAAATTAAAGAATATGAATAACTATTCTACTCTACTATATGCCTAGTAATAACTATTTAATTTTTTAATAGAATACGCATTATGCAAATCTAACAAGGCCTTAAATGGAGAAGGTTCACAGCTAATGTAATTTTAAAACGATATAAGGTTAATAATTTGCTACGTCATATGAAATAAAGTGGCATCATCTCACAACAAAGAAAGTGCCATGCGACTTCACTATACGAATGCTACCGGCGATCTTCTTGACTTCAGCTTACGACTCGTCGTCGTTGTTGTTTCTTTCACGTGAGATGATGCCATTAATTTTATTTTATATGATGTGGCAAATTATTAACCTGAGGTTGTTTTAAAATTATCGTAGCCGTGAACCGGCTTGTATCTAGTTCAATTCAACTAAAGAGGATCTGATTCTACTATTGTGTTGACGTTCAAAGGATTTCAACTAACCTTGGCCCACGCTAGGCCCTAATGAATTACTGATTTTTTTTTTTTTTCATGCAATTTTTTCAAGAAATTACACATCAATTTCATTTTATATATCAAGTAAATACAATCTAATTGATTTTGTTAAGTTATACCGTTCATTAGTGCTTTATTGTTTTCGTTACGAGAGAAAGGAATTTCATGCGCAGCATATATTAATATTAGAATATATAATACGTTATGATATTTTCTTTAGGTTAGAATTATGATATAGTAGGATACTTACCTTATAGGATAATTTCCTTTTAGAGAATTTATTGTAGTTGATGGTAATCAAATCATTTCTGCTAGGGTTATAATACTTTATATTTAAGTGATGAAATAATGAAAGAGATATCGAAAAATTATTCTCAAACATTGTGTTTGAAAATGTTTTAGGTTATCTTTAACAAATTTAAAGGGTTTAGGTTTACTCAAAACCTAATAATCCATCCCGCCCTCATGGCTCGGGAGTGATCGCAGCCACCCCCCAATGATACTTTAATAATTTTAATTCAATTATAGTGAGAGAATATATATTATCACCAAACAAAAAGATAAAAATAACCATTTCATTCTAACTCTTTATTCCGTATATCAAACTTGCATTGCTTCACCTCGGTAGTTTTCCATCTTTCAACACCACCTCCCTCTTCTTCACACTAACATCTTAGAACATGTTTGAGATTGTATTTAAAAAATAGAACTTTTAAATAAAAAAAAAAAAAAACACGTTTTTTTGGCAAAAGCTTCATTTTTAAAGTTTTGTCAAAAGTGCATCTTAACAATTTTTAGGGTAAAAAAATCAAAGAAATACTTTTAAAATTTTTTACCAAACATGCCAGCTTTTGTTTAGCACAACTTTTTAAGTACTAAAAATACTTTTAAAGCTATCTAACGCAATACCAAACAAACTCTTCTTTCTCCATCTGTTTGTGGAATAAATTTCCATTACCTCTATCAGGACTTCTACTTATAATGGGAGTCCCACAGGCAGTTCATGAAGAGTAAAAATCATAATGGGAGGAGTATCTCAAATTTACTGCAATCTTTTTGTATACCATTTGATTCAGATGCATTCAAACAAGAGCATTGGTAAATTTAATAATCATAGAAAGAAAGTACCAATTACTTCTAACTACAACAAGCTGGAAGGAAAGAAATAAATATCCTTGTGAATATCAAGTTCCAAACTTCCTGTTCCTCAAAAGATGATCAACTTGATCAAAAGGGAGGTGAGAAATTCCATGAACATGCAAGCATTTCATTCCATTTTCACCAGTGGATAAAACCACTTGCAAATGCCTTACCTCTTCCTTGTTCATATTTAACAGCTTAAGAGTCTCTTTAATACAAGGGAAAAATGCTTGGGGCCGAGCACAAAACGGCTGAAATATACATAACAATGCTTGCATATCAGTTTCAAACTGACTCACCCCACGGTCAGAAAATTGAATCTCACTTGTCAGACTGCTGCAAGAAATGAAATGGTCGAGCCCTTCAGCTACACTTCTCCATAAATCTAAAAAGTCTCTTGGATTGAGACTCGTTTTCAAAACGTGCAGCTGACTTCTAAGAACGTCTAATGCTTCAACAAAATCAGTTGATAGAGGTAGATCCACGGTTGCTGGTAATCTAACTGGAGTCAAAGCTGCTTGCTTTTGCTCAAAATGATCCTTATTTTGGACATATTCCCAGGAAAGATACTCGAATTCACGAAGAATAACAGCAATTATCTCCATAAGCCAATTGGTCTCAAGCTCAGATAAGTTTTCTATTTCTTGTCCAAAAAAGCAACTGTTGTCAATACTTCCATCTTTATCGCGATGATTAGAATCATTTTCGGCAATTCTCATCTCCAGAATCTCCACATCATCACTCCATTCTTGCAGTCTAGATTCAACATATCTGGCAGCATTAATTAATCCGCATAATCTGATCAATGCATCATCATTAGAATTAACAGGAGGGAATTCGGTCCTCTGGAACCGCAAACGCAGTACTTCAAAAAAGTACCAGAGGAATTTGACTGCAGCTGATCTGATAAATTTTAGACGTGGTAATGTGTCCGGCATAGTTTGGCATCGCTCAATCAATTCCCAGGAAATTTTAAGGGCAGATTCTGAAATGGATGGAGCTTTATGGTATTCTCTTGTAGAAAGAAGATATTGCTCAGTGTTTGTATTGATGTGCAATGCAGATCCATGTTTGTTATCAATTATCCAAGCTCTCTCATCTTTCAGTTCTGCTTTTAGCTTCTTACAAGCAACCTTGAGCTCTATCTTTGCCCAAATCTTTAGCCAATCAGGCCTATCACAGAATATCATTAATACTGATATGCCTCTTGAAAGCCCTTCAAACCTTTCAGACTCTGCCAGGAAGAGACATGTTTCCAAATTTGCAAGCGATTGCATCCGTTTATCAAAAGCAACTATGAGGTCTATCAGATGAAGCCATGAAATCATAACTTCAGATTTCATATGCTTTTGCCTGTATCTTTCAGCAAGACCAGAGAAAATGTTCTTTGCTAAATACCCAGACAGCATTTGGATCATTGCAGAAAGCCAAGCTTCTTTAGCACTACAACTTAACAATCTTGCTCTATCAATCAAAGGCTGCAACAAATCATCCACTCCCACGATAAAATCTCTTGTAAATTTATACACAAGAGCAAAGATAAACTCGGGCTGATCATCCCATTTTGAGAAGTGATACTCCATCCGGGATGCAATAGGAGATACCAGTTCATCAATCGCCCAGAGCTGCATATTGTACTCCTTTCTTCCTAAAAGATTAAGCTGTCGCTCTTCCCTCCGTTTCTGCAGATGCTGCAAAGCACAAAGATCGACAAAGCTATGAGAATAACTCTCTCTTTTGTCTCCTTGCATCAGACCTAGAGGGTTAGGGATGCCAGATATTTGTATGCTTTCAATTTTAGATGTCAAAAGTTTTGGTGGCCATCCAAGGGAAGCAAGAACAGCTCGGTGATCTGCAAAAACTTGTGCCCTGAGAACAGCCAAAATTTTATCTACTCTAGCATCAACAGATTTCAAAAGATTACACCACTGAGGCTGGAATTTCACAATGTTGATCAACACTTGTTCAATATCATTCATGGTTTTTATGGCTTGCAGCAACTTCTCTTGCTTTGGTCCAGAGTCCTGCATTCCAAAAACATGTTCATGTTCAACATTTTGGCACCCATTACCTAATCTACCATTTGAAAATGCAAGCAGCAGTGGCGAAACCATTTAGTAGCAATTGATGAATTTGAAACCTTTGCTGAGAACAAAGTCCCGGAATGGCTATTCATGACACGAAAAACAGCATCTTCAAGATCCCCAACCAGAGCTTCCAATCGTAGAGAAGTCTCTGGAATGTTTAAGAAGGCAAGCTTTCATAATGATAAAGAAAATTAAAGGAAATAAAGAAGATAGAGACAAAACTCAAAAGTATTTACGGGCTACATTTTCGCTTTTATTGCTGGATTGAATTACAGTACAAATTACTCAGAATCAAAGATAAGAGATGATATGTACTCAGAATCATTTGATTACAATCATATATTCTAATAGATTCTGGCTCGGTAACCCCCAAAAAAGAAACAAAAGTTATCTGGAAAATTTTGGCCATATGAATCAGACAACAAAATCAATCATGGCAAGAAAGATAGACACACCATTTACTAATAAGAAAAGAGGCAGAAGTAAAGACATCAAACATCTCTGTCTTCGCCTCTGTCTCATGACGCATACCCACAATGTCAAATTTGAAACCCAGAAACAATCAAGCATCACAATCGTTTGGAATTACGTAACTCACCAACATAATTGCGAATACCCTCTATTTGCCTTACTTTCTTAGCAAGCCAAGGCAGCTCTTCACGCCATACCTTGGAACCAATCCCATCTACAATCCAAAAAAAGAGGAAGACCCAGTTGATATAAATTATTCAAAAACCTCAAATCAAACTAGAGAGTGCAAGGAAGCAGTGACGAACGTGGAGCACTGCGGAGGCTGAGATTCTCAAGCTTAAGATTGAGGCGGTGAATGGAGGTCCTGGCTGCGAAGGAGCGAGAGATCCAGGAAACGGCGCGATTCGAGAGGTCTCTCTGGAGGCGGAGGAGATCGGCGTCCAGATCGGCGCAGCGTTGGTTGAGTGCCGCCGAGACATGAGGAGCTCCGACAAGCAGATCTTCTCGGGTCCGGAAATGTTCCTCCAGGAAAGCAAACTGCTGTGGCGAGAGCTCGGTGTGTTTGGGCAAGACAGGTGGTGGGGGTGGCACTGGACGTTCCATTTTAACTGCTTCCTCTGTGAACTGAAACCTCGTACTACCATTCTGAGAAATATCACTTCTACGGTTTTACCATGGTTTGGTTTTTAAACGTATGAGATAATTATTAAAAAAAAAAAAAAAATCATCAGAATAACAAATTATTTTGTTTGTTCACTTTTATTTCTATTTTAATTTTTTCTTTGATTTTTTTTCCCCAATATTCTAAAAATTGAACTGGAGAGATTGTATGCACTCTCAAATCTATATCATTTTCAAATATTTTATCTCAATTTAGTTAGAATTCAAGTTTCACCAATTTTACTAATTCAAATGGTAAATATAAGAAAGTTCAATTTCTATGGAGTTTACCTATCCAAGCACGGAAATGGACTTCTTGAGATGATTCTTGATTGTTGCTCAACCTCAGCATCTACAGGTAAAACTTCAAACCCATTTCTCAGTTTCTTTTTGTGTTGTTTGGGGTTTTGTAAATTTTCTGGTCGGATGGGTTTCTGGGTTGTTGACTTTTCTTCTTCTTGGTTGAGCTTTTTGATACAGTTACGCGTGTGTGTGTGTGAGAGAGTTAACAATATAGCTCACCAAAGATATCTCTGGCAAATATATATATATATATATATATATTTGTGCGTATATCTTGTATTTCTAAGTTGAGTTGCGTTAAAATCAGTAGGGGTGAATATCGGTCAAAACAGTCCGGTTTTGACTCTTATCAGTTATTAACCGACAATTTTCAGTTAAACGATTTTTTAACCGATACTGGACCGATAAAGATTTTAATCGAAATTATCGGTTATAACAATATACAGTTAAAAGGTTCGATTAAACCGGTTAACTGGTTAACCGGTTATAAATCTCATATTCTTTAGTTTTCTCTACTTTTTTAACCTTCAAGCACCAAAAGACAAAAAACTCTTACCTAAATTGAATCTTTGATGCTAAAAGAGAGTTTTGCGATTTTGAGAACTGGAAAGAGAGAAAAAAAAAAATGGGAAAGAAGCCCATTCTCCTGCAATGGTGAGAAGGAAAACCGGAAAAGAAAGAAAAAAAATGAGGAAGAAACTAGAAAGAGTCTGAAAGTGAAAGACAGCTGCTTGCCTGCGTGCTTGCATGGGAGGAGGAAAAAAAAGAAGAAAAAAAAAAAGAAGAAAAGAAATATGTGGCGGGACTGCACAAAATTTTTAACCAATAAGAATATCGATTAAACGGTTATGATTAATATCGGTTCGGTCGAAATCGATAGACGGTGGATAATCAGTAACTAATCAATTTACCCGCCACTAAAAATCAGTCATAGAAAGAAAAAGTAAAGAAACAGATTCTTCATCATTGAAACTTAATTTGTACTCTTATTGGTGTGTCTTTTGCTAGAAAGATCCAACTTGTAGTACTATGTGCCTAGACATCTATTGAACAGATTCTCCGTGATTGAAACTTTGTACTCTTATTGGTGTTTCTTTTGCTAGAAAGATCCCAACTTGTAGTACTATGTGCCTAGACATCTATTGAACAATTCTCCGTCATTAAAACTTTGTACTCTTATTGGTGTTTCTTTTGCTAGAAAGATCCAACTTGTAGTACTATGCGCCTAGATATCTATTGATAACTATCTTAAAAGCTTAAGTTCACGTAAGGGAGATAAATTTAATCATTTAATTTATAGTCTCACAATTTAGCCATTGAACAAGTTAAGGGATTAGAAATTCGAGGAGCCCATGTCTCCCGACAAATCTTAGTTTTGATGGGATAAACTTTTATGATCTTTATTTATGAGAGTCACCTTTTTATATAGTCTTTAAATCAAGAAGTTGATAACATGCGGAATCTTTTCCAAACTCAAACTAACTAGATATTATTCAGTTATTCAGTTAGTTTTAGTGGAAAGGGTATTTTTGTCTTTTTATTTTTTAAATGACAAAAATACCTATCCACTATAATTAACTGGATATTATCCAGTTAAAATGAAATGGAGAGGATCCTAATTCATAACATGTCTATCACTTAGCATTAAGATCAATCCCAACCCAACCGAAGGAGTTCTAATCCTATTGTTATTGAATTATTCTTATCTGTGCGTATCGGCTACAAGTAACTCTTCTTCTACTACATGTTTGGGATTGTGTTTGAGAAATAAAATTTTTTAGTCAAAAAATACTTTTTTACAAAAGGTTTATTTTTAAGCTTTTGCTAAAGTACTTTTTGGTCATTCAAACAGACTTTTTGAATGTTAAACGCACTTTTAAACCTTTCAAACGCACACCTAAACCTATCCTTAAGCTTATTCCATGTAACATCTCCCTCCCTTAAGGAAGACCCTTGTCCTCAAGGGTGTAAAATGGAAATCTAGTTGAGACGACTTCATAATCTTCCCATTTGGCATCGGCTGGTGATAATAGTCCTTCCCAGTGAACCAATAACTCACGTTTTCCCTTGGAGGTCCTTTAATCCAGTATGGCCTGCAGCAAGGGAGTCTCACTGACGTATTCACCAAGTTTTGTTTTAGGAGTGACATATGAAATATTGGGTGAAGCTTGGACTCTTCTGCTAGTGCTAACTTGTAGGCAACCTGGCTCACCTTTGCTATTGTTTTAAAGGGACCAAAATACTTAGGAGCCAGCTTTAGAAGTGGTCTTGTTGCTGTTGTTTTCTGTCGATAAGGCTGGAGTTTTAAGATGAACACATTCTCCCACTTGAAATTGCCCCATCATACATTGTCTTCATTCGATTTTGAGGGTCCTTTAGATTGAGCCTAACTTGCCGTAAGAGTTGGCACCTTTCGAGTAGAAGCTACTCCTTAGACTTGGAGCTTGTGAAGCATCGTAGATACATTTCAATTGTTCGGTTTACCACCTCAATTGTTCGGTTTACCACCTCAACCTGGCCGTCTATTTGTGGGTGGTAAGCTGAACTAAAGTTAAATTTTATCAAATTTAATAGAAAATAGAAACTTTGAAAATAGGCTTGTAAACACATGATCTCTATTGCATATTATAGGTTCACACATACCATGGAAAAAGATACTTAGGGCTTGTTTGGGTGTGCGTTTGAGGGGCCTAAAAATGCGTTTAACACCTAACAAGTCTATTTGAAGAAAAAAGTATTTGGTTTGATAAAAAAAATTGAAAGCACTTTTAAGGGTCCAAAAAGCCCATAAATGACCAAAAACGCACTTTTGGTAAAAGCTTAAAAATGAAACTTTTGCCAAAAAAACACTTTTTGATTTTAAAACTCTATTTCTCAAACGCAATCTCAAACATGCTCTTAAGCAACCATGGAAGCTGTGTAATGATGCCCAAGTGGTAACAGACTTAACAAGCATGTGGGCCACGTGAGCTCGGTCTTCTGATGTTGACAAATTTATCATTATAGGATGAACTTTCGAATTTGATTATGCATATTTTTTCAATAAAAAGTGGTTCATATCCTATGGAGGGTCTTGGGAAATCCCTAATGAGTATTTAAAGATACTCGTTTATGATAGTTGGGATTAAGGTGGTGGCCACAAAGCCGCAATCATTCAATCCCAACTCTTGACAAGTTGTGTTCAATTTCATACTCGACATTGTAGCGGTTCTGATACCAAATTATACAAATCTCAGATAGAACTCACAATTGAAATTTGGTTTGCAAATGAAGGGTGCCTAAAAGCTTATATATATATATATATATGGTTAAGATTGTAATTAAACTAGTCACAAATGGCCTGGTCTATAGCTGAATATGTTGACTGATAATGTTCTTGAATAATTTAGGTCTATGCTTTTTGCTCTAGTATAAGGCTGAGATGGGTTATGTACTTGCTAACTTTTATGGACAATTGTTTATGATCATTATTTGTCAATCTCCAGAGTACTTGCTTTCTTCCAATGGAGGATGGAATGGAAGTAAATAAAAAGAGTAAGAAATCTACTCCCGCAGAGTCTAATTTGCAGTGGAGTCAGTGGCAATTGCTTGATTCCCTCCCCCCTACTCGGGACAACTTTTGTGATCACTTGTTAGAGAATTGAGCTAATCTTTGGTGATAACTTTTTTTTTTTTTTTTTTTTTTTTTAATTTGTGTAAGGCATGAAAATGTTTTTTTTAATAACATGTGTGTCTCACATGTTTTTTTAACAATAATGGGACACGGACCATTGATTAAACCACTTCCTATAGGTGAAAATTACTTGAGCACAATAAAAAGTTGCACCAAGCAGGCAACTTTTGCCAAGAACAAGAAAAATGTTATGATCTTAAATTTTATGCAATTTATAATCTTTTATATATATAACAAATAAATTTTATGCTTTGCAGCTTGCTTTTGGAAGGGAAATTCACCTGAACCGCATGGTATCTATCAATTACCACTCATAGCATTTTTATAAATAGAAGTCTATGTAATACTTCATATTAGAACATAACTCAATATAATGTAGTCCTTACGTGTTTCCGCTCTCTCTTTTATCTCTTTCTATAATATATATCTTCAATATATTTAACAATCGGCATGTCTATTTATCACACTCATATCACATTGGTTAACGTAACGTATTTTAAGTAGCTTCTCATGTTAATTACTAAAAAGAGAGTTAGACACTTAAAAGTCAAAACACGTCAGCCAATCTGACATGAATGTGGAAACTGCATTTCTCAAGTACTTGTAAGCTATAGCATTTTATATAAGGTAGAAGTTAACATTTTTTACATTCACACGTTTATTCTCAACCTTCAAAGTTTCAAGTTTTAAAAGATAATTAGTCCAAAAAATAAAAATAAAAAAAAAGTTTCAAAAGATCGGAAACTTTTTAGGAGTAAGATAAGACAGAATATTTTATATACCATGATATTGAAGAAAATACAAAAGAAATCGATTAATTTTTTTTTTAAAATTGAATGTTTTTGTCTCCAGCTTAAGCTACACGGCTTGGGCATACATGTAGGGCCCGGTTCAACACCGATTGTAGTGCCCACCCTCCCACGTCT
The DNA here is from genome assembly GCF_901000735.1 of Corylus avellana. Classification (NCBI taxonomy): domain Eukaryota; kingdom Viridiplantae; phylum Streptophyta; class Magnoliopsida; order Fagales; family Betulaceae; genus Corylus; species Corylus avellana. The sequence goes on from NC_081550.1 coordinate 7,282,551, forward strand.
ATTGTCTCCTTCAGTCATGCGAATTGCGAGGTACATGAAAATGGTACAATTGCATGCTCACCCCCTCACGTCTAGATGGGCTGAGGGCCACTATATATATAAAATTAGATTTGGCCGCCGGTTAATGTGTTAGTGTCCGTTTAAGATTACGATTTTAATAAATGAGATTTTAAAAATTGCGTTTTTTAAATCGTTTATTTTAATTTTTTTTTTTTTATATATCAAATATTTGTTATGTGAAATAATGATTTTGGTTTAAATTCATGCTGTTTCAAATAAGTACCCTCCTTCTAGAAATTGCAATTTTTTTCCTTTCTATTTTACATGAGGATTACTAGGCTTACAAACAAATTTTACAAAAAAACTTTTACAAACTGACGTGACACAACATGATTGGATATAAGATAAATTCAAATTTTAAAAAACCTAATCATGTTATGCCACATCAGTTTGTAAAAGTTTTTCTGTAAAATTTGTTTGTAAGCCTTGCACTCCTCATTTTACATTTAGTGTTTTTTAAATCGTAATACCAAACACCTTCTGTTTTACTATATCTTTTAAAAACGCAAATTATTTTTATAAAATCGCAATCTCAAACGCACCTTTAGCCCTTTCCGATAAAAAAAAATAAAAATAAATAAATAAATAAAAGAGTTTTGTTGGGTTCCAATCCTTGAAGGAAACTCCTTAGAATTTTCTCGGCATTTGTTATTTTTAAATTTATTTTTCTAAATGTATTTTCTGCTTCAATTCTTTTGGGATGTTTTTGAATTTTGTGAGGTCGGTAGAGCTTTGGAAATCATTAGTGGCTGATACATCTTGTTTGAGCTTTGCAACTCTAACAGTCTTCAATTATTGGCAAATACCAACAAATATTTAAAGTGATCCCAATAATTAAAACATATAAATGAAATTTGAAGTCACATGATTCTAGTTGCTTTTAGTTTTTAGTTTATGTTGAAGTGTCTGGCTTTATGTCTAGTTCCTGTGCAAAATGAGCTCGATAAGATGCCAGCACATGTTTAACAGGACATGGCAGACACGAGCCGGAGCTGGGTCCTATTAGTAGCTTCATCTCAGTTCTCTATAGTACCATCACTGCAACAATCATTTAACAGTGATTATTGCTTTTGCCATTTAAGACTCTTCACGGAGTTCTTATGCTTTTTAGTACAGCCTTCTGCGGCTCAAGAAAAAGCCCGGCTTGTTATGGTTTTTTTGGGACAATGAATGAAACTATTGCCTACTATTTGGTCATTTTGGACCATTCCCTGTATCTTTCCATGTATCATTTTTCGTTTGGCCTTTATTGTTGGGATGCCCACACTTTAGATGTTGTTTGATCTCTGTAACCCACTTTCCCTTATTTGATTAAAACAAAAAAAAAGAAATTATTAGTAGCTTTAGGTTCACCTCATTGACAACTTTGGTTTCTTAGGTCTAAATCAAGGAAAAAACTTAAACAATCAATAGAGAAATCAGATTCATTAATTCACACAAGAACATCAAAATAACTAATTGCAGTAATAGCAATAATAATTTCAACAACAAATAATAAGGAAAATGACTAGCCAACCTAGCGGTTAAGTGGGGTTATACACTTAGCACCGCGAAATTATGAGATGGATAAATTGCTTGCAATTCGGGGGTTAAGTGGGGGTATACACTTAGCAATGCTAATAAGGGAAAAATAAAAATGACTAACCATAAATATGATAAATGAATGTGTAATGTGTAAAATATGTATGAAAACTTCACAAGGAACCAATCAACAAGAGCCTAGTGATTGCTAAGTGTATACCCCCACGTACATTACACATAGTGGGGGTATACACTTTGATTGTTGAAAACTTCACAAGGCTCATCAAATTTATCTCAAACAGATCAGGTGGCAAATGTCTTCACCAAGGTCTTTCATCATCTCGTTTCCTGTTTCTCAAAGCCAAGCTGGTGGTGGTTTCTCCCCTCATCACCTTGCAGGGGTGTTAGATTTTATACAATCCTCTGTGTAGTTGTATTAGGACAAGTTGTGTATATATATTAGATGTTTTGTATTGTAAAGTTTAAGACTTTGAAGCATAATAATGCCAAAGTTTACACCACAGTCCCTTTCATTTCTGACCCCACGATAGCGGAGGTAGTGGTAGCATGAAAAACAACAGTTTTCTATTACGAACTAGGGCACCAATGAGCCATTATTGAAGGATGCATTCAAAATAGTGAACGTCCTTCGACAAGAAACATCCTATTGGAGTAGATACGACCAATTAATAGAGGATATTTGAGTAGTCCTAAATAGTCTCCAATCTTTTTTTGTTCATCATGTTCGCGGAGATGCCAACGAAGCAGCTCAGATTGGCAAAAACAGCTCTTATTCAATCTCTTGATCAAGTATGGAGGATAATTTTAATTTCATTTAAAACATTATACTTGCTTAGCAAGATGTGTTCGTTCCTGATTTCTAATGAAAGTATTATGTTTCCCTTAAAAATTAAAAATAAATTAAATTAATCATCTGTGTAAATTATTAGGGGTTTACTTGTTGATTTAAAATTAGGGTAAATGTATAATAAATCTCTGAATGAATGAGTGAAAACTAAAAACACCCTCAAATTTATTTTTTCAATTTTAACTCCCTAGGTCAATCGAAAAGGTATCTTAAATCCCTTCGTTATATTTCTCCTAATTTTCTAACGTCCGTCCATTCATTCCAAAACAAATCGTTTTGGAATCGTTTTGCCCAGTGGAGAAAAATGAACATGCTAAGCTCTTTCACCCCTTTTTTTATGTTCTAAAACAGAGGAAGATCTCAAGCGACTAGGTTGAAGGTTGTTTACGGGAAGATTAGAGCTGGTACATTTGGTTGCGGCCATGGAACAAATGAGTGTGAAATGTCATTACTCACAAATGACGACATGGGTTGAGCAAATAGAGAATGAGGTTTGTTTATTGGATCTGGGTTGGAGTTTCAAACTTGAAAAGTGCAAACCAATTTAAGATAATTGTTAATTGCATGTTGATAGCTTATTACCTGATTTTATGTACAAGCTGAGAGGTCATGCAAAACGGATGCAGTGCTAATAAGCTTCCATAATTCTAACTCTAACTCTCAAAGACACGTAGCTCATTGCTAACTCTCAAGGACAAGACACCTAGCTAACTCTCAAAGACACTAGGACACATAGCTCATATCTAAGCTGAATTCCTGCATCACACATTGTTGGTCTCATGTTTACTTGTGACAACATCTCACAGCAGCTGCTATGAACAACTGCTATTACTGATTCTCAGATGCAATTCCCATTACTTTGCCATTCTTGAGACTTCTCATTTTCCATTCTTTAATCTTCTATGAGATATAACTGTCTATTTTGAGGTAATAAGGATGTCTTTTTTGGTGCTTAGAGAAAAAACAACAAATGTCGTGGTGCCTAGAGCTCATCAACCTCCCATAAATTTCATGATACAAGTTTATTTGACCGGCTCTTAATCTTCCCGTAAACAACCTTCAATCTAGTTGCTTGAGATCTTCCTCTGTTTTAGAACATAAAAAACATTGGTGAACAGAACTTAGTATGTTCGTTTTTCACCGCTGGGCAAAACAATTTGTTTTGGAATGGATGGATGGACGTTAGAAAATTATCAGAAAATATAACATAGGGATTTAAGGCACATTTTCAATTGGTCCTGAGAGCTAAAATTGAAAAATAAAAAAAAAAATAAAAAAATTTGAGGGTATTTTTAGTTTTCACGCATTGACTCAGTGATTTATTATATATTTACCCTTAAAATTAATTAACTAATGAAGTTGATTCCAATTCATCATAATGCTTTATTTATTTATTTATTTTTATGAATGGGTTTAATGGAATTTAGTTTATTAACCACTAAATCTAACCTCATCTTTTTCAAATCAATTTGAGATGGAATATCAATTTTCAAAAGATCATAAATTTTTTAGGAGTAAGATATAAGGGATTGCATATTTTAATACCATGATCTTTGAGGAAAAAAAAAAAGAAAAAAAAAACGAGTAAGATAACAATAAATAAATAAATAAATAAATAAACATTAATATGAATGTTTGTGTTTCATAAAATTCTTCCCATCAATTTGGTCCATTGAATTAATGTTTGTCTCCAGCTTGGGCATCTAGGGCACGCCTGTTCTTACTTTCGGTGCTCACACTCTCACGTCTATTGTCTCCTTCAGGCATGCCAAGTACGTGAAAATTGTACTTGCATGAAGGCACGCAACTATATAGGCAGATAGCCATTTTTTTAATTAGTTTTTTTTTTTTTAATGGGCAGATAACCCTTTTTTTTAATTATTATTTTTTTAAAAAATAATTAAAAATATTAGTTTGGTCTATATCTAAATTAGATTTGGCCGCTCATTAGTGCTTTAGCCCTCTTGATAAAGTTATAGTTCCGCCTAATGCCCGGTGTTTGCATAATGCATTTATTGCCTTAAAATGCATCTTAGGAATGAAGTACTACTTGAACTTATTTGAAAATTGCGTTAAAGAGTTTAAAATGTGCTTTTAGTATATAAATAGTTATGCCAGATAAAAATGAGTTTGCTTAGTAAAAAAAATTTAAGAAGTTTTTATTTTTTGGGTACTTTTTTGTTCTATGAAAACCTAAAACTGGGTTTTGGAGAAGCTTCGAAATGATGATTTTTTTTTTTAGACGAAATTCTATTTTCAACACAGTCCCAAACAAGCTTTTAGACCTAAAAAAAATATAAAATTCCTAGCATAATTTTATTTTTAAAACCTTTGACGAGATCTTGTGAATTAGAGACTAATTTTGATTACAAAGAGATTTATGGGGGACAAAATTTTCTTCCAAACTAGGTTGGAGAAATTTCATTCAACCTACTTTTTTTAATAACATGTGAGATGTACCTGAGTTTTTAATAAAATTTATTCAACCTTTGTTCCTGCTATTAAAAAAACATGTGTATCTCATATGTTTAAAGGACACATGTCACTTTTATAGATTAAATTAAAGAAAATTTTTTCAACTCAATTTAGAGAGAAAAACTTTGTCCGTCATGGGCATTCACTAAAAATTAGCCCCCCTTCCATTAAAAAAAGAGAATGAAGGTTCTTTTAAGGATTGAATGTCACAATCTAGCAAACATAATATTAATTATTTACAACACTCAAATTCTTTTGACCTTTGAATATTCTCAACAACATTTTTCTAAGTCAATTACCCTTTTTAGATCTACTTTTGATTATTTTATTTTCTAAGTCAATAAACTATTTCCATTTTCAAAAAATTAAAAAATAAATAAAAAAATTTGGTAGCAAAATCTAGAACAATCTAATTGGCATATAAGGCAGCCAATATAATAGCCAAAAAAAAAAAATCGAATATGCTTGTGAATAAACTTGCCACCTCGGTCACCGGTCAAAGATAAGTAATTTTGACTGAGGAATACTCTAACGGGTGAATCACAATTCACATGCACCATTTTACATAAAAACAAATTAAGTGTCCAAATCTAATATTCCTCTCAACCTATCACTATCATTTTTAAATCATTCTAATCAATCATTGGGATTTCATTTCTAAGTTTTTTTATTTTATTTTATTTATTTATTAATTAATTGATATGAAATATGCTATAATGCAATAAAAATATTATTTTTGACTCATAAAAGTCTCAAGTGGCAAGAGATCATAGGCTTGTTAGTGGGTGGGGCCACAACAACTATAAATGAGGTCTATGATCTCTTGCCACCTAATACTTTTATGGGTAAAAAATAGATAAAAAATGATCATTTTCTTGAATTATAACATTTCTCCTTTTTTTTTAATAATAAATCATATCATGCTATTTAAAAAAACAAAAATAAAAATTAGAAAGTAGATGGTGATCTCTCCTCTCTTTTCTCACCTATTTGTTCTCTCCTAATGCCACCACATTTTTCTATATAAATTGGGTTTCTTTTAATTTTTGTTAAAAATCTTGCCATCACAATGCCATGTATTTTTTTTTTTTGTTAAAAAAAAAATGTTACGGTGCAGTAAAAGACTATTTTTGGTCCATAAAAATGCTAGGTGGCAAAAAACTATAGGCTCCATCCGTAGTTGCTGTGACCCTACTTACTAATAAGCCTATGACCTCTTGCCACCTAGGATTTTTATGAGCAAAAAATGGTCTTTTTATTGCACTATAGCATATCTCTAATAAATGCACAACTTTAGTACAACTTTTTCTTTATGCGGTCATTTTTTAACAACCAAAATAAAAAATAATTTTTTTTTTAAGCAATAACATCTTATATAATCTTTTTTTTATTTGGTATTTTTTTTTAAAAAGATCTTTTTCTTCATAATAATAACCTTTTTTTTATAAAAAAAAATGACAATTTTTATGAAGAAAAATACCCATTTATTTTTTTTAAAATATCAAATAAAAAAGGACTACATATTATTGTTTCAATTTTTTATTTTATTTTGTTTTTAAAAAATAAAAAATAAAATAAAAGTTGAGTCAAACTTATGCTAAAAGAGTTTTCCCTTTATTATAACTCTATTTTTTTTTTTTTTTTCTTGTCATTCAAAATCTTTTCAATTCCTGTAACCCAGCTCTCCTTCTGTGCCTCTCTCTCTCTGTCTCTCTCTCTTCCACAGAGAGACACTTTCTCTCTCTTTCACAGCACAAACTCTCTGTGTTTTTTTTTTTTCTTCTGTTCTCGGTCTCTATGGTTGGATCCTGTAGTTTCTTCTCCACTGACTACGGTTAGAGTCAGGAGATTTATATGTAATATATTTATATATGTTTGTATAGATATATGATCATATATTTCTCTTGATTCACTTTCTTTTTTCATTTTCGTTTTGTTAAATTTATTTTTTAAAGTTTCTTAGATGCGTTTTTGTTAACTGGATTTGGGGATTTTCTTTCTGTGATCTGTTCAGCTGGTTCTTTTTTTTTTTTTTTTTCCTGGGCTTGAACAAGGTTGAATTTGTAGAATTCTTTAGTTTTGTTGGTTTCAAGAAACTCCTTAGATTTTCTCCTCATTTCCCATCGTTTTCTTATTTTTTAATTTTCAATTTGGCTTGCTGCTTCAATTCTATCTGAGTATCTTGGAGGTTTGTGGAGCCCTTTGGAAGGGCTGATACAGCTTGTTTGAGGTCAATTAAATGAGGTAAATTTTTTCCCCCATTTTATGACATATCAGAAAGCAAAAATCTCTCCATGAAATTTGCTCTGCTTATATGAAAATGAAAATGTACGATAACTGTACTCATATCCTAGTGTAAATTATATTACTTTATAGTTTGGGAAGTTTCTGCTTGGAAGTGTTCGTCTTTAATTTTTAATATTTTGGTCTTTTAATCTTTCTTTTTTGGTTTTCAAGGATAAACGTCTCTTGAAATACAATTGTTTAAATTCAATATTTGGACAAAGTTTCTCCTTTTATGGCCCAAAAATCATTTTTCTTTGAATTTCATTTCATGGTTATTCCCTCTGTCTGATACTATTTCATGATCAAAGAAAAAATTGCTGCAGCTAATATCTTCTCATCAATTAAATTTGTAAGTTGCTGCATTTTACTTGTTGGAAGGTAAAATTGTCTGATCTTTTGGGCACATTCAGGGAGCCGATGGGTACAACAAACAAGAGTGAGAACAAAAAAATGACTAAGGGTAACCGAGATCTTGCATCAGTTGAAGATGCTAAAACTGGAGGAAACTTGGGAGGAGGGGGTCTTTTGAAGAAAGGCCCATGGACATCAGCAGAAGATGCAATTTTAGTGGAGTATGTTAAAAAGCATGGAGAGGGGAACTGGAATGCTGTTCAGAAGCACTCAGGACTTTCTCGGTGTGGCAAAAGCTGCCGTCTACGATGGGCGAATCACCTGAGACCAGATTTGAGGAAGGGTGCATTCACTCCAGAGGAAGAGCACTGCATCATTGAACTCCATGCTAAGATGGGAAACAAATGGGCTCGAATGGCTGCAGAGGTTAGTGCCAAATTTCCACTTTCAGTTTTGTTTTTCAGTAAGTATAGAATGTTATGGGTCTATTTACGTCTAGTTACATATAAATATGAATGATATTCTGGCGGGTGGGGTCAGTTACCCGTAAGAGTTTGATTAACGGTGAGGATTGTTGTACAGTATGCGTTTGCGACGTGCAATTAATCTGAGTAAAGTTCTCCTATGTTATCAAAGAAAAAAAAAATTATGAATGATATGTTCAGTTATAGGGTACTACACCTCATGCCTATGTTTCACAGGCAGGGATTGGAATCTAATGTGTGCACACAAGGCAGCAAAATCATAAGTCAGTGGACAAACGTAGACATGTATGCACACACTCAGGCACACCCTCACATCTAAATACCTATGCACTGAAGTAACTTGAAAAAAATGCATATCATGGTAGAGGGACAGTGATCTCTGCACTTTTGGCATGTCTGAGGTAGTTTTAACAAATACATTACCATGTCAAATGAGTAATGTGCTCAACATGATGTCTGATGTGAGCATGGTGCCCTGTAGAAGTAGAACTGTCTATACTTATTAGTCTCATAAATCCCAGTTTTCCTGTTGAGGTACGCTTTACACATGAGCATAATGGATTCAGTAATGTGATTCTTGCAGGATGATATCTATTTTCTTGTATACTCCCTGTGCACTTGGTTGTGCCCCTTTGCACTTTTAATGAGATTGAATTACTTCTATATATATAAAAAAAAGAAATATGTTTTCTCTAATTTAAGTGATTCTCATACCTTCAAAATTATGTTATTGGCTGCTTTTCTCACTTTTGTCTCTATGTGGTATTTTGTAATAGTAGTGTGGTGTTCAATGGCTAGAGTTCTGGTAATTGCTACTAGACAACATTGCTTGTCCCAATAATGAAGGGGCACACCTCTATATATATGCAACTTCTATTATTCTACCTTGGTTTTCCACACTCTTTTGATGTGCTTTCTTTGAAATGGGCTGGTTTTATGGCAAACTTTTGTACCATCGTACTGATGCACACTCAATTTAGAGCAGTCACTAAATTTTCATCCCAAGGGGATAAATGTCAAAAATCAAGTACATTGACTTATTAAGTTCTCAAGCCTTCTATGCAGGATTAGGCTGGTTTTACCACTTAATTATCTCTTGCTTGGCAGACAGAAGAACGAAATCCTTATGGAATTCTGATGTCACCAGCACAAACAGACACTTGAATTTTCAACATCTGTCCAAAGTCGAATCTATTTATTTTGAAATTTGAAAGTAATGTTTTAGTTACTGTAATGGCATTCTGTTGGTTGATGCATGGCTATAATCATTCTTGTAGTTTGTATAATTGGTTTGCTTTTAACCTTATTTCACTGTGGTACCAAATAATGAGATATAGATGCCCAAATTAATTGTATTTCAGAATAACTGCTCTTTTTAGAAAGTTTTTCGATGTATCATGTTAGAGATGGTGGCTCATTTTCAGAACGAGAAATATACACTAGTCTCTAGTTCAAAGGCCTCATGGGTGGATCGTAGCAAATTGAGCATAGGGTATATTGGGGATTTTCAATGTACCGGATTAGGGTTGGTGATAGTATATATATTTTGTAACTATATTCTTTGTTGAATATAGTGAAAAAGCCACTCTCTCCTACACTGATCCACCGAAAATTCTCTCTGTGCCGTTCTCTCTTGCTTTGTCTTTACTTTTCACCAAATTGCAGAGTTTTTACAATCCCAACACGTCATATGAATGTCCTCCTATTATGCTTATAACTTATGCTCTTATTATCTTTTGAAGCATCTAATCTGCCAGTTTTCTTGTGTCAGTTCACACTAGAATCCTGTTTGGTATTGAGGGAAGCTAGTTCAAAAATATCTTCTAGAAAAGTCAGACTACCATTGTTTGTTGCTTGAGAAAATTGATTCCTTGTTAATATAGATTTTTTAGTAAAGAAGAGCTTAGGAACCTCTTTTTGTGAAGAGGATGTGACACAGAACCAGTGAGACCTAACAGGTTGTATGTCTAAAATTAGGGTTACAACTAAGGAATTTGATTTTGGGTTTACCAAATTTAGAACAAGGATTCTGGTTTTGGCTAACAGTGTTGGATTTGTGAGTTTACTGGAGTGTTTGTGATCATAAAAAAATAGAGAAAGAAAAGTAAAAATAAGAGGAAAAGTACTATTACCACTTGAGAAAAAGTACTCTTACTAGCCCTACTTGAGAAAGAGTACTATTACCACCCTTGGCTTTAAAGAAAACAAAACACTTAAAAAGACTAACTAAAACTACAAAACAAACATTAGACCCAGCTAGAAAAGAAAATTCTAGGCTGTAGTCCCAGATTAAAATTGGTGCTTAGAATTCAGACTCCCATCTCTGGTAGACCTTCCCTAACCATTTATATGAGTCCCCATCAGGATATTTATCCACATCACATATATTTCTGACTATGCAGTTAAGGGTGTGTTTGTTTTGATGCAACACCCAGCCGCCAAGTGTTGAATCAAATCAATTCCTCTTCTTCAGGTAGTTTGCTTATTATTTTTCACTTTTTCTTCTTCCTCTTCGGTTGAATCAACTCTTGTTCAATTTTTTTTGTTCTATTCTTCATTCTTCTTCAGTCTCCTCTTCAAGTCTTGATTCTTCCTCTTCTTCTGCAATCTTTGCTCGCCTCTTTGGTCTGCCCACAGGTCATAGCTTGTAGCTCACGCCTCAGCCTCACAGCTCACTGGTTTGGTCACAGACTCACAGCAGTGTTCTGTCACCTCTCATTTAAATCCCATGCCTCACTTAAAGACTCACAACTGTGAGCTGACGCCTCACTTTGGTTCCTCTTCATTATTATTATTATTATTATTTTTTTATTTTATTTTTTATTTTTTTATATTTTTATTTTCTCTTTATAAGTAGTTCCTCTTTATTCATTGGTTAAGGGTTGTACGCACTACATGTAACAACACATTACACTGAAGGAGGCAAGGCATCAATTAAAGAACACCAAATGATTAAAAAAAAAGGCTCATGGATTGCCACGATTTTCAAAACACATGATGTCCAGTAGTCATCTGCAAAATGAGTTCGAGAAGAGTTAAGATTTGCTGACATTTCATTAAACACACAGAATCTAATAATTATTTGTCTCAACCTACATCACCTAATAGAGTTTCTGGTCATTGTTCTCCTTCAGGTCAGATTGAAGTCTTCCATGTGACATGAATGCCATTGACCATTGTTGAATCTAGAATGGACTAAGAAATCATTTTAAAAATCTTATTTAATAGCTCAAAGAAAATAAAAAGGTACTCTTCATTTATTGTGAGAAACTACCCATTAACTTATGGGGGATGATTGGATAGCCAATTCTCCCGTAACTCTAGATCCTGATGTCACTACGAAGCCACTTTATTTGAAGTGATGTACTGATGTTGCAATTTAAAAAAGAAGTGAAATGAAAGGAAGTACAAATAGAATTATAGATTAGACAAATAATAGCAAGGAAGTGGCGTTACACTACATCAAAGAGTTCTTCCTATCAAAATCAAGAAGAAAATACATGAATCTCATCAAACACTTGTTCATTGCTTTGACAGCAAGGAGTTAAAGTGATTGTATTAATCTTGTCAAACACTTAAATGTTCCTAACATAGTGGCTCGAGAGACATACATTCTAAATATCTTATTTTCCTTTGACTTTGAAAATTATTTTCATTGACTAAATGTTTTTCGTTTGCACCAAATATTGGAAAATATGGAAAAGCATTTTGGGAAAATCTTTTATGTTGAAACAAATAAAGTCTAATTGAGTAGTAGAGCGAACATTCTGTTTTTGTTAATCATTACATGATTCATCGATAGCATTGGTTCCATAATTTTCCAAGAGTTCATTTTCTTTCTATATAAATAGAGACTATCCATATTGAAAATTAAATCCACTTGGTGTAAGTTTCTTTTTAGATTTTGGTGAAATATTCACTGTTGTACTGCAATCCCACGTTTATAATCCTTGCAGCCAAAGATAGCTGTAGAGTGAGCACAATGTTGACTATGTTCTGCCTTTTACTATGTATCCTCACCACACTATATTAATTTACTTCCTAGTTTCTTTTGTAAAGACCTCCTCACTTGTTTGTTTATTCATTTTGGTTATGTATGCTCATATGTTCAGAAATAGACTGACCTATCAACCTTTTTCACATTCTTCCATCTCCCCCTGTAACAGTTGCCTGGACGCACAGATAATGAGATAAAAAACTACTGGAATACGAGAATTAAGCGATTGCAACGATCTGGTACACCAATTTATCCACCTGATGTGTGTTTGCAAGTATTTAATAGTAGTCAAGACAACATGGGTACATTGGAAATGGCAGACACACAACATTGTGATTTCTTGCAGAGGGACGGTTTTGAGGCTCCAGATTTTGATCTCAATAATGTACTCACTAATGGACTCACTAATGGTCATCTCCCTTATTCTCCTAAATTTTTTGATATTACTTCAACCAGCATTCTCAAACAAGGTGTTAGTTCATCCCTTGCTCATAACGTTATGTTCCCAACAATGCATCCCCCCAAACGCCCCAGAGAGTCAGAGACCTTATTCCCTACTCTGGATTGTAGTGTCGGCAGTTGTCTCCCAATGTTCAATCATTATGTGGATTACACTTGTGAGAAGGCTGCTGAATCCTTTAACTTGTCTTCATTTGATCCTGATCCTAACACCAATGACCAGGTACCATTCAGTGTTATTTCTGGCAGCCATGCCTGTTTAAATGGCAATTCTTCTTCTTCTGGGCCCATATCTGGGGCTATGAAGTTGGAGCTCCCTTCACTCCAATATTCAGACTCTCGACCTGGTAGCTGGGGCACGCCTGCTTCCCCACTTCCTTCACTCGAGTCTGTTGATACCTTGATCCAGTCTCCTCCAGAAGAGCAGATTCGCGCAGATTGTCTTTCACCGAGGAGCGGTGGTTTGTTGGATGCGATACTCTATGAGTCACAGAATAGAGGCTCAAAGATGAATCAACCCCAGCAAACTTCAGATGTTTCTGTCATGCCAAAATCTCTGGTGGCAAGCTCGCCCATGAATCCCTATCAGATGGATGGTGACCCAAATTCACCTTTAACTCATTCTGCTGCATCAATATTCAGCGAGTATACACCTATCAGTGGAAGCTCAATGGATGAACACCAATCAGTTGAAACCATGCTGGGTGAGAATGTTTTGCATCACATTAATCACAGTAAAAATGAAATATATAGTTTTATAGTTAAGTTGATAAAGTTTACTGTACATTTTTTTCTCTTTCTTTTTATTTTTTATTTTTAATGCAGGACGCGATATTATGCCTGAAACAGTCCATCGGGATTTAAGCCATTGTGTTATAGATAAAGAAATTCCAGATGACATAGTCTTTACCACGGCAGATAATTTATTTGACCTCGGTTGGTTTGAGCATAGCAACGAGCATGGTGAGAATCAGCAGGCACTTCTTGGTGAAGAATTTAGAAATTGCTACTAACAAAAAGTGCTGTGACTGTTAGTTACATTAAGAACGTGAATTTGATTTGTGCATGAGATGACTTTTCTTGTCTATCGAATTTTTGAAGATCAGTGGAATCTTCATGGAACTTAAATCATCTTTAAAACTGCTTGTTGTAATTGATCATAGGTTTGTTCTCAAACTTCATGATCTTGGGGGACAATTTTTATGGTAACCTTCACAAGTCATTGTTCTTTGGTGTTGATCTTGGACAATTTAGTTCTAATAATAATTCCATGCACGTGTTCAACCAAAGAGGTGCATGAAATTCTTGTCATAAGCGTATTTATCAGGGTCAGCGAAAAAAGCATATTGATCAGAGATGATGATGTTGATCTTTAGTTGTTTAGCTTCTTGCTTGCATGAGTTTAGCATTACTTTATTACTATTATTCTCTCACGTTGCTCATAATTGAGAACAAAAGACAGCTGATTTCAGATGGCTTTTGATGTATGCATGCCTTAAGGATGCGGTTCATCTCATGCCCTTCCATAGATTGAATTGATCAGTGGACATCCTAAGCGTTGACATAATCAACTTCATTTTTTTAAAAAAAAAAAAAATTTACAGGGCCACCCCCCCAGTTGGCGAAATGGGGATGATTTTGAGTAATGCTATTTAATATACTGATATATGATTACTATACAATTGAGATGACGTGGCTGTAAAAATCAGTCTTTAGATTAGCAAGAAATTTGTTAAAAGAAAAATCAATAGTTATTTCTTGTAGAAAGAAAAATCAATAGTTAATTTTCAATGTCATATCATCTCTGTTAGTTGTATATATAGTAGGCTACTAAATTGTATTTTTTTTTTGTTTTTTTGGCTGAAACTTCTTCTAATATGAGTAATGTTAGAAAAAATCAATGGTATATGATTGCTATATGTCCTTTAATCAACTCTTGTAAAAATAAATATATAAATAAGGGTGTGGCCGAGTCCCCCATGTTTGTCTTTGGATTTTTTGTTAACGCTATACATGAGCATTTTGGGGACTTCACCCCAAAAAGCTTGAGTCATTTTTCGTCATGAAAGGTGAAGAAAGCTAATGGATAAACAAACTAGCTAACGTTTGAAACTTTAGGAGAGTTAATTGTCACTTCTTAACCATTGGAGACAAGATTAAAAAAAAAAAACAATCCAACCTAAGGAGGGGAGTAAATTGTAATTAAAAAAAAAAAAATGGCAGAAAGAGCAAGAAATGTCAAAGCTATCTCAAACTGAGTTGACTAGGTAACAAAATGTTGCTTGGTAGCATCTTCATTGTAAAGAAAGAATTATAGCTCATTGGATGTAAAGAAAGAGAAGGTTCCAAGTACGAATTGACCAAAAGGGTTTATAAGAAGGAGCAACAACTAATATCCAAGAACAAGAGAGAATCAAAAGTTTTTAGAAATTAGCTCTTCAATCCAATTAGAAGTTCCAAGAAAGAAGGGATAGGTAGACATTGTAGAGTCTAATATAATACCTTCATCTTCCATATCATAATTAAGTTGATTGAGATCAAAATCCATTGTTGTTGGACCTGTCCGGCTGGCTTCTCCTGGGGATGATGCTATCACAATAATAATTGTTGCTTCTGATTGTCTGTTCTTGTGGATGGATCTTGCAGCCCATTTCCCATCATATTTATCATGGATCAACCCAACTTCCTCATCAGTTTCTTCAGAATCACTACTCAAAATCTCCATCCAAATCTTGGTTGCGGCTTAATTTCTTCTTTTTCATCTTCTGCTCATCATCATGTTCTTCTGTAGGAACCTCATCAGTACTTTTGATTCCCAACCTCAAGGAAGAAGAACCTCCTCTACCAACTTGAAGCTGCTCATCATTCAGGCTCTGTTTCTCTGCTTCTGAAGCATCAAATCTTTGATCCCCATCAATCACAGATTGACTAGAAATAAACATCAGATTCTCTGCACCCTCAACTGCACCAGTAGCTTTCCGCCCTCTCTTACCAGTCTCAGACCAGTTAAAAGAAACATTCTTCAAACATTCAGCGTCGGATTTTGCACATGACAACTCTGAAGAACTATTGTTATCATCACCCACAGAATCTCTTGTAATGGCTTTTAGCTTTCCATTGTCGTCGTCGCCACAATCCAACCTTGCTGATGAAGCCAACTCATTCACATTCTTTTTCTCATCTTCTTCAAACACCTCTTCCTGTTCATCAGTATCTCTTGTAATGGCTTTTAGCTTTCCATTCTCCTCGTCGCCACAATCCAACCTTGCTGATGAAGCCAACCCATTCACATTTTTTTTCTCATCTTCTTCAAACACCTCTTTCTGTTCATCAGTATCTCTTGTAATGGCTTTTAGCTTTCCATTGTCGTCGTCGCCACAATCCAACCTTGCTGATGAAGCCAACCCATTCACATTCTTTTTCTGATCTTCTTCAAACACCTCTTCCTGTTCATCAGTATCTCTTGTAATGGCTTTTAGCTTTCCATTGTCGTCGCCACAATCCAACCTTGCTGATGAAGCCAACTCATTCACATTCTTTTTCTCATCTTCTTCAAACACCTCTTCCTGTTCATCAGTATCTCTTGTAATGGCTTTTAGCTTTCCATTGTCGTCGTCGCCACAATCCATCCTTGCTGATGAAGCCAACCCATTCACATTCCTTTTCTGATCTTCTTCAAACACCTCTTCCTGTTCATCAGTATCTCTTGTAATGGCTTTTAGCTTTCCATTGTCCTCGCCACAATCCAACCTTGCTGATGAAGCCAACTCATTCACATTCTTTTTCTCATCTTCTTCAAACACCTCTTCCTGTTCATCAGTATCCATCAGGAAAAGAAAGAAAAGGAGCACAAGAAAACAGATTGCAACAGTTGGTGTTCTTGGAAAGAACTGAAAAGAAAGAGATTGGAAAAGTTGGTTAAAAGGAAGAAAGAAAAGAGAGAAAATATGTGCAAATAAGTCAGTCTTCATTAAATTTCCAAGAGTATATATTACAGATTTCCATTGGCTAAGGCACCATTTTTTTCAGTAATGCTATTTAATAGATTGTTATATAATTATTAGACAATTGGGATAATGTAGCAATAAAAAATAGCTTTTAGATCGGTAAGAAATTTGTAAAAAAAAAAAAAAAAAAAAAATTCAATAGTTGATTTTCGCTATCATATCATCTCAGTTGTATAGTAATCATATAGCAGTCTACTAAATATCATTTCTTTTTCTTTTTTGGCTGAGACTTCATCTTCAAATATGAGTAATGCTATTTGATAGATTAATATACGATTGCCATACAACTTGATGATATAATAATGAAAATCAGCTATTTAATCGGCATTTGTAAAAATAAATAAATAATAAAATCAAAGCCATTTTTTTTTTTTGGATTTTTTTATGGGAAAAATGCAAAATTAGTCCTTGTAGTTTACCTGATTTACAATTAACTCCCCATGGTATCAAAATGAACTCCTTAAATGCTTACTACGTTTTGCTTTTCAGATAATTAAAGCTTGTTTTGTAGCTAATTATAAAGAGAAAAATGTAGATTCAATCCTTTTGGTTTACCTGATTTTCAATTAACTCATTGTGATATCAAAATGAACTTAAAGGTCCCTGAGGTATGCTAAAAAGATAATTTAGTTCCTAGAGTCAAATTCCGTTCACTGACTTAATAGATTCTAATAGCGTAAAACATTAGAGTCAATATAATTGTGATACTTGTCATATGTAAGTCAGTTTCATACTAAGGGAATTTGTTAAATTAGTGGGCGGAATTTGATGGTAGAGACTAAATTATATTTTTGGCATACCTCAGGAACCCTTGAGTTCATTTTGACACCATAGGGAGTAAATTGTAAATCAAGTAAACCACAAGGACTAATTTTGCATTTTACTCAATTATAAAAAATAAAAAATTTTACTTATTAATAACAAATATTGACTTTTTTTCTTCCATTTTTTTTTTCCCCAGCAACCAAATGCAATTTATTTACATTTATTTATATATCTACTTATCTTTTGCCCATTAAGGGACAATTGAGTTCATACGTCACACGATTGAAGCTAGACTGACTCCTTTCATAAAAAAAGGGTGACATTTCCTCTGGGAATTCTTTTCAAACCAAATGACTACTCTAGTCTCTAATTACAGGTGAAGGAGGAACGTTATTTAGCACTTTTTTTGCATTTTTAATTGACGTAACCGTAACCGCCTTAGCGGTTAGTAGAACCGCAACCGCTCAACCGCTAACCGCCTAGTGGTTAACGGTTAGCAGTTAGTAAAATAGATAACCGCCCGCTAACCGCTTTTTCAAAATTGGGCTTTTTTTTGGGCATTTTTGGGCTTTCTTTAGGGCTTTTTAGGACTTTTTGGACTTCTTTTTTTGGGTTTTTTTTAGTGTCTTCTTGGGTCCAATTGTTATAAAACGAGTCCATATTGAAAAATAAAAAATATTTGACCCAAAATTTACATTTACTTGTACTTTAAAAAAATTTCCTTAAATATTAAATCATAACCGGTTAACTTTTTTTTTTTCTTTGGTTTTTAAAAAAACAACATTAAAAAAAAAAAAA
>NC_081550.1:7300722-7345173 GCF_901000735.1 Corylus avellana
CATTCACATTCTTTTTCTCATCTTCTTCAAACACCTCTTCCTGTTCATCAGTATCCATCAGGAAAAGAAAGAAAAGGAGCACAAGAAAACAGATTGCAACAGTTGGTGTTCTTGGAAAGAACTGAAAAGAAAGAGATTGGAAAAGTTGGTTAAAAGGAAGAAAGAAAAGAGAGAAAATATGTGCAAATAAGTCAGTCATCGTTAAATTTCCAAGAGTATATATTACAGATTTCCATTGGCTAAGGCACCATTTTTTCGGTAATGCTATTTAATAGATTGTTATATAATTATTAGACAATTGGGATAATTTAGCAATAAAAAATAGCTTTTAGATCGGTAAGAAATTTGTAAAAAAAAAAATAAAAAAAAAATCAATGGTTGATTTTCACTATCATATCATCTCAGTTGTATAGTAGTCATATAGCAGTCTACTAAATAGCATTCTTTTTCTTTTTTGGCTGAGACTTCATTTTCAAATATGAGTAATGCTATTTGATAGATTAATATACGATTGCCATACAACTTGATGATGTAATAATGAAAATCAGCTATTTAATCGGCATTTGTAAAAATAAATAAATAATAAAATCAAAGCCTTTTTTTTTTTTTTTGGATTTTTTATGGGATAAACGCAAAATTAGTCCTTGTGGTTTACCTAATTTACAATTAACTCCCCATGGTATCAAAATAAACTCCTTAAATGCTTACTACGTTTTGCTTTTCAGATAATTAAAGCTTGTTTTGTAGCTAATTATAAAGAGAAAAATGTATTAGAAAAAATAAAATAAAAATAAAGAGAAAAATGTAGATTCAATCCTTTTGGTTTACCTGATTTACAATTAACTCATTGTGATATCAAAATGAACTTAAAGGTCCCTGAGGTATGCTAAAAAAATGATTTAGTTCCTAGAGTCAAATTCCATTCACTGACTTAATAGATTCTAATATCGTAAAACATTAAAGTCAATATAATTGTGATACTTGTCATATTTAAGTCAGTTTCATACTAAGAGAATTTGTTAAATTAGTGGACGGAATTTGATGGTAGAGACTAAATTATATTTTTGGCATATCTCAGGAACCTTTGAGTTCATTTTGACACCATAGGGAGTTAATTGTAAATTAGGTAAATCACAAGGACTAATTTTGCATTTTACTCAATTATAAAAAATAAAAAATTTTACTTATTAATAACAAATATTGACTTTTTTTCTTCCATTTTTTTTCCCCCAGCAACCAAATGCAATTTATTTACATTTATTTATATATCTACTTATCTTTTGCCCATTAAGGGACAATTGAGTTCATACGTCACACGATTGAAGCTAGACTGACTCCTTTCATAATAAAAGGGTGACATTTCCTCTAGGAATTCTTTTCAACCCAAATGACTACTCTAGTCTCTAATTACAGGTGAAGGAGGAATGTTATTTAGCACTTTTTCTGCATTTTTAATTGACGTGCTAACTGCTAACCGTAACCGCCTTAGCGGTTAGTAGATTTTACTAACCGCAACCGCTCAACCGCTAACTGCCTAGTGGTTAACGGTTAGTGGTTAGTAAAATAGATAACCGCCCGCTAACCGCTTTTTCAAATTTGGGCTTTTTCTTGGACCTTTTTGGGCTTTCTTTAGGGCTTTTCAGGACTTTTTGGGCTTCTTTTTTTAGCTTTTTTTTTTTTTTTTAGTGTCATCTTGGGTCCAATTGCTATAAAAAGAGTCCATCTTGAAAAATCAAAAATATTTGACCCAAAGTTTACATTTACTTGTACTTTAAAAAAATTTCCTTAAATATTAAATCATAACCGGTTAACCTTTTTTTTTTTTTTTTTTTATTTTTAAAAAAAAACAACATAAAAATAAAAAATAAAAAAAATTCAACACAACATATAAAAAAAAGTTCAGAATTCAGACAACTATCACAACATATAATGATAATACATTAATACTTAAATTGTGTTTATAAGTAACACATTAGTCATTGTTTAATCCAATGTCAATTACTTAATTTGATATTATACGAATCATATCATCATTGTACATTAATAATATGATTCACTTGAAGTCTTGAATAAAGTATTTGAATTGTCATTGAATCATATGATTAAGTATTGATATTATACATTTATATTATTCATATGCATATGTAGACTTGTATAGACTTATAACATATATAGACTTATAAGTTTATAGCATAATTGGAAACAAGTCTCTAAATATTTAATTGTTGTATTAGTATGAATTTGTATACTTATGAGTTATGCCATATTATATATGTATAATTTGTTATTATATAATCAAATGATTTAATGATCAATTGATTATGTGATATAATCATATAAATTATAGTGATAATATATTAATACTTAAATTGTGATTTAATTATTTTTTAAAAAAATTGTGATTTAATGATTAAGTGATTATATGATATAATCATATAAATTATAGTGATAATATATTAATACTTAAATTGTGATTTAATTATTTTTTTTAAAAAATTGTGATTTAATTGTATAAATATTTTTATAATTATAATTATAAAAATATATTATATAAAAAGACGATTAACGGTTACGGTTAGTAAACCCAATAACCACTAACCGCTAGGTGGTTATAGCGGTTAACCGGTTAGCGGTTAATACAGTTAAGCGGTTAAGCGGTTAGAAACCGACCGCATTGACACCCCTAGACGTGGCATGCTCAATTCATCGTTGACTTTTATTCTTTTTTTCTTGTTTTTTTAATTAAGATTGTTATAAGGGTTGATTGAGCATGTCACTTCAACTGAGAACGCTAAATAGCATATCTCCAAGTGAAATATGTAGTATCTTTCTTTTACTTCTTTACTTATTCATTGGTTGGATGATTATGCTATACACGCTCATTTTCACATTCTTTGATGTAACTTTTAAAATTTATATTATATCAAAATTCAATAGTGATTTTAAAAGTCACGTTAAGGAGCGTGAATGTGAGAGTTTTACCGTAAAAGTGTGTGTAGCATTTCTCTAAATACAAAGCAATACATGCATATATAGGTGGTGGGAATTTGCCTTGAAATGCAATCACAAGAGCACAATTATGTGAGCTAAGGTCACATTAGCTAGTACTTTGAATCTTTCCTTTCCCCTCCTTTTGGAACCAATTAGCATGAGCATCTAATATGTCCACCTAATTAATTAAGAATCAAAGAAAAGAAAATATGATCTGCTTCCCCTTCTCAACATCAATGACTTGATCATCATAAAATAATTTGACCAGGTAACAAAATGTGGCCTCCTAACATCTTCATTATTTTATGCTCACTTGGGTATTATATATATATATATATATATATATATATATATATATATAATTGAATTCCAAATAAGAAGCAGAAATCCAAGAAAGTAATTCCTAAATGATACGAAGTGACCAAAAGGGTTTAAGAAGATGCATAAAAAGTGATCACAAAAACACACAGGCTCCAAATATGAATTGGCCAAAAGGGTTTAAGGAGAAGCAACAACTAGAATCCAAGAACAGGGGAGAGACATAATTAGATATGAGAATTAAATTTAACTCCTGAATCTAATCAAATTCCAGTTAAATAAGCAAACTCATCTAGGAATTGAATTGAGCAAAGGGTTTAAGAAGTAGCCACAACTAAAACCCAAGAAAAAAAAAAAGACACAAAAAATTCAAAGAAATTGTACATGCTATAGCTAGCTGCAGGAAGATATATGCATGAACAGAGAATTTTCTATCAGGCCTGATTGAAGGAAGGGAGACTCAATCTATACCTTCATCTTCCATATCATAAGGTTGATTGAGATCAAAATCCATTCTTCTTACTTCTCCTCCTGGTGTCTTATTGCTTTCTTTACCCTCATCATCATCAATTCTGAAGGTATCTGCAAATGCTGCAACAGCATTTGTTTCTTCTAATTCTCTGTTCTTCTTGTTGTCTTTGTTGTGGATGGATCTGTGACCTCCCAAGCCTTGGAAAGTCCCAAAGGATCTATCACAAGTGCTGCATTTATAAGCTTCAGCCGCGGCTTTCTGCATATTTTTATCATCAATCAAGCCAATTTCTTCAGTTTCAGAATCTCTCAACTTCTCCATCCAACACTTGGCTTTCTTCTTGCTCATCTTCCTTTTACCTGCCTGCTGCTCATGCTCTCCATTAGCCATTAAAACGAGAATCTCAGCGGCCGCAACAGCTCCGGTACTCTTCCGCCGCCGCCTCTCCGTCTTAGACCAGCTAGAAACAGACTTGAGCGGATCAGAACGTGTCAATTGCACACCATTGTCAGCATCAACCACAGAGCTTTTTCTGTGGGGAGAGTGCAGGGGAGGTTGAATTCCCCTCCAATCTCTATCTGGGTGAGCTCTCATGTGCCCAAACAAAGAATTCATGGAAGGGAAATCCTTGTTACATATACAGCATTCCATCTTGGTGACATGTTGTTTTTTGTTCTTTATGGTAGGCCCTGCAACTTTCTTAGCCTGAAAGTGAGATCTTCTGTGGCCTCCCAAAGCCTTTCCGCCGACAAATGTTTTCCCACAAAGGTCGCACACACGTATATCCTGATGATCTCTTTCCCTTATACCACCCTTTGGCTTTCCATCTTCCCCACAATCCAACCCCTTCACATTCTCCATCTCTTCAAAGGGTACGTGATAATCTTCTTCAAACACCTCTTCCACCGAAAAAAATAAAATAAAATAAGTTGGGATTCTCAAAAGAACTGAAAAGAAAGAGATTGGAAAAAGGTTTGAAGTTGGAAGAAGGAGATAGTGGTAAGAGAAGAGGATTGGTTTGTGAAGAGAATCTGTGGGAAAATATGTGCAAATAAGATGGTCTTCATTGAATTTCCAAAAGTATATATAATAGATTTCTATTGCTCTGCCAGAGCTCTTGGGCTTCTGTTTCCATAAGGTATGCCATTTTTTTCCGGCACCCGCAATAATAACATTTAAAGCTATTTACATATATACTTCTTCTTCTTTTATTTATTTATTTATTATTATTTTTTATTTTTTATTTTTCCACCTTGCCTATCGAAATTCTTAGATCAATATAGATAAAATTTTCACCCTTCATAAAATGCCATAATTAATTAATAATAACTTTCTTTTGCTACATCATTCATATAGCTTAGCAAGGAGTAATGTGCACTTAAATTTCCCTTCTTTACATAAAATGTAATAAGGTAAATAGTTTTTCTTTGCTAAATCATAGAGATGGGAGCAATTTAATTTAATATAGTATTATACAACTGCCATACATGTAACTTGACGATGTAACACTGAAACTCAACCCTTCGATTAGCACTTGTAAAAAATAAAACAAATCAAGGATTGCATTTACTGCACGCTATTATAATTGTATGAAAATCGTATAGCAGTCTAATAAATAGCTTCTTAAAGAGAAGTTTGACTCATTTGCAAGAACAGGTATTGACCACAAAACTTTCAATTTTTGTGTCAATCTAAGAGTCCTATAAGTAACAACTAAAAGTCTCAGTTTTAATTTTATTGGTCTCTATTCGTTTCCGCTGCTCAAACAAATCAATTCTTAAAGAAACTTGTTATATTATATATACATTTCTTGTGCGTTCTACAGATTCAATAGTTGATTAAAAAAAGAGTTGATCGTTTCTCCTTAAATTTTTAAATCGGGTAACTAATTAGGTTTCAAATATACCATATCCTATGCAAACTTACACTAATTGTTCTTCCATTCAAAAAAAAAAAAAAAAAAAAAAAAGAAAAAAGAAAAAAGACAAAAAAGGAGAAAATGCACTTTATGAATGTTGGAAACTAGTATTAAATGTTTTTTTTTAAATGATTTTCTTTTAATAGAATGATGTGAAAGCTCTCTTATTTATACACAGTCCCATGTGTTTGGCATGGAGAAAATACAGAATTTTTGTGTAATTTTTCCAAATAATTTCTTTCTCCCTAACAAATTTTATCAGAGAATCTTATCTAAAGATTTGAAATTTAGTTTTTCAAATCCTTAAAACTCCAGAATTCGATCTAGATAATATTTCCCATAGTTTTTGAATGTATTCGCTCAATATTTTGTTTAGATTTACCATGGAGACATTATTTCTTACTATCTTTTTTTATGTGTAAATCCTATACTCAATCAAAAACCTCTTATAAAAAATAGGGAAAATATTATGTGTTCTTCTAGTGTTCTCCTGGTGTCTTCTCAATTGTGATGTGGCTTTTAAAATCAAGAAAAAAAAAAAAAATCAACAAATAAATGGACTGAAGGGACAAGAAAGAGAGGGTGGAGGAAGAACTGCCGCAGGAGGAACATAAGTAATAGATCATGAGCTCATTATTTTCGTTCAATTTTTTGAGTTTGAATCTCACTGCTAATTTGCATTGATATCCTTTTTTTTTTTTTTTTTTAATAAAAAAGAAAACGTTGGGGAAGGAAGATTTTAGTCACAAATGTGCTTTTGCTGACCAAATAACGGAATAGTTGAGAACCCATGGAATTTTATTTAGGGTTGACAATTTTTAATATGACTCACGAATTCAACTTGAAATTAACAGGTTAGGGTTGAGGGTTTTGACTCGTTTAATTAAATGGGTTGAGTTAAGGTTAACTTATATAGTCTTATACATATGACTCGATATGACTCAAACCCAACACATGATATTTAAGGCTGTCAATTTTTTAGATGACCAACAAACCCAATACAAAATTAAAGAATCAAGGTTAAAAGGGTTTAACTTGTTTAATTATATGAGCTGAGTTAAAATTGACCTATATAATCTTATACTCATGCCTCAACACTACCAAAACCGACGCCCAAACACAAATTACCCCTCCTAGTTTTATCATGTCGATGAGGGTTAAGTGGTGGTGTAGTTTTTTTTACAGCACCTGCATGTAGTTTTTTCCAGGGTCCAATTAAATTTCAAGTGTTCCATGAGAAGGAGAGTAAAATTCAATCTGAACTCTTAAAAAACTACAATATAGGTGTTGTAATTTTTTTTTATAGAAATAAGAAGCTGTCGATTAGCTGAATTTTAAAATTTAAAAACAAGCAGAAGTGCGTCATATTGGATCTAATTATCATGGTAAAAAGTAAATAAACATAAAAGGAGGAAAAACAACAAGGCCTTCAATACTAGCTCCAACTGATCCTTGAACAGCTCTCTCTCTCTCTCTCTCTCTCTCTCTCTCCGCTCTATGAGGGATACATGGATAACCACAAAAATGTAACCCTAGAGGCATAATTGCCCAAACTAAACAGCCTATAAAAGCAGCCACATTTCAAGCCTAAACGTATTTTCCCCTATATTTTGGCTTTGCTTCTAAACTTGATTTAGAATCATTGCCGGCAGTTAACTGAGGATCGGCGGCGGGACTGAAAAGTGCAGAATGAAGATTACCATCTTCTAACCACTTGAGATGGTTCTCCCTGAACTCTATATGTTGTAACCGAGCTGTCTCTGCAATTTCCTCTGTGTAGCTACTTATCTTCACCATGGTAAGTAATACGCGGCTGTATCGTGAGCTTAGTATCTGCTCAGAAGTAGCAATGAGTTTGAAACATGGATGCTCTGGGAAATGGTTTTCTACATGATCATCATCTCTTAATACAGGGTAAAAGAAAACAAGCCTGCCACCCATTCGAAGCATCTTAGCAGCAAGGTCGAGCAAATCATGGACGCACTCAGCTAAGCAGTAAGATGCAGTGGATGGTATATGGTCTGTCCTCTTGTCGTCGGGAACTGTATAAGGGTCCACAGTCCCCTTCAGCAACTTCCGGCCACCAGATTTACGTCCCCCAGCACGAACTCCGTAAGGGGGGTCACAGATTATTGCATCGAATACCTAAAAGCAAAAACATATGAATCAGCATAGAGGATGCGGCAAACTAAATGGAAAATCAAAATGACGGTGAAAGGGATTCCTTGTAGAATGTAAAATCACGCTAAGAAGCAATAATTGAAAGAGAAAGCTGTCAACCCCGTATAAATGCAGGAAAATGAACGTTTGTAAAAAACAAAGAACCTCAAGTTTTTTCATCTCAGAAGCTGAAAAACCATCAGCAATAACAACAGCAACATATTCCAATGCATACATCGGTGCACAAATGCATACAATTTGATACACATTCAATCAGAACATGTGTTTCACTGGTCATTGACCTTCCTCAACCACTAGATCAGTGGGCAATTCAAAACATGCTCATCTCCTGGTTGAAACTACAAATTTTATGAATTTCTCACTGCAAAAGTTATAAACAAATGTTTTCACTTTCAAATTCTTGACAACACTACCAGTTCTCTTTTTTTTGGTCATAGTTATTCATTTAGCCAACTCCAATTAATTGGTGTCTGAATGGTTGTCTGTATCCTATATCCATGCTAGTGTTTCCTAGATAAAAAGGTCAATTCCATTGTACTCTGGCAGATGATGCATCAAACAAAGAAAGAATAAAGTCAAAATAAACAGATACAAGAGGAAAACTGGAAACTACAGGGAAAAAGGCCCAACCATTTTTGTTTTATGTGAACCTTTTTGAAGCACAAGCCTGCTTACTAAAGGAGGTTCTTATCTTTGTCTTGACAACAACAGAAATAATAAATAAGGTAACTACAAGGTTGATGATGCCCTTGGATAATGTCCTTCTATTGTTGTAGCATGCTCATATTTTTCAGTCAAGTGGATATTTAAATAATAATAATAGAAGGAAAAGGGATAACAATAACAATAGAACAATTCAAAACTTATAACAGCATAGCGAAAAAAAAATAGATCAAGGATGGCTTTCAGAAAGAACAAATGTATGAATTAATAACAGAAAACAAACATAGTAGTGTCTTAAGTACAAGAAGAAAAAGAAATTTTGAAAGAGATGACCTCTTTCAATCCAGGACGCCATGGAGGAAGGTTATTATCTGCCCTCAACAGAGCAACTGGCATTGGTAACCCATACTGCAAAAATACAAGAATTAATTACAGCTGTAAGCAGTTTCTCTGCAGCAAAGGGACAACAAACCATAAATTCCCTAAAGTCCTAGTAATTTTTTAAATCCCAAGAATAGGATTGGCTAGAATTATAGGACTAAAAAGTAAACAGCCTCGTAATTGATTTTTTCATCACTTCAGGGAGTTTCAAAATACAAATTTATTTTTTATTTTTTTAGTTGTCCGCTGCTGATAATGGAAACTATTATGAATGTACTTATGTGAAAACATATTCCAAACAAAAAATTTCAATCTTATAAAGCACATTCACCTGCTTAAAATTGCTCCAAACATTACAATCAGGGCCTCGCCCATCACGTACTACCCTAATGTCAATGTCTGCACCCTGAACAATTTACGTTAGTTCATACTAAAAGAAAGTTATTTACGCAAATAATTCAAATGAATCCTCCAAAGAAATAGTATCAGGTGTACAAAGATTCTCAATTCAAATAAAAAGAAAAAAAAATGCAAACCATTGTCATTGCTCCAAAGTGAGCTGCAGCAATAAGAATGCTACCGGTGCCAACAAAGGGGTCATAGACAAGTTTTCCTCGTGTGGCTAACGCTTGGTTGGCCATTAAGAAAGCCATTTCTGCATCCATGGCTGTCGGGCCAAGATAAGTGCGGCTTTTTAACTGATATGTTGGCAAAAGCTTCCTATCAGCACCACCAACCTCCCGACCAAAAAAGATTCTCCTTTGGGAAACTGGCGGAAGCCCATTATTGACTCCATAGTCATCAATTTCCATGAGCCAAAACTTATGGTCTGGATTTTTCAAATTAGCTCGACCCTGCAGCACACAGTAACAATGACAAAAGACCACATAAATATCAAATTCTCTTTGAGTTTGAGCAATGTGAATTACAAGAGTAAGGTTACAAAAGAAGCATCATGAAATTTCCTCTGCTCAAAATAAATTTTCTCTTCCTTTCTCCTTCAAGGATTGAACCCAAGTGCAACTAGTGATCCATTAACTGAATCGGCATTCAACTATGGCATTAACTGTGTAAGTAAGCTGCTTCTTTCATTTTTATTCATTGTCTTTTCCAGACAGCCGCCTATGATTGTCTTTATATTACTAGATATCATGATTTTCTTAATCTTTTTTCTTTATCTGATAAGGTGTTTCTCTTGTATATTTCCTGAGTACTTGGGTTGTGTCTCTTCATTTTTAATGAAATTTCAATTATATATAAACAAAATTATGCTTAATACACATCTAGTAAATATTCATACAAAAATACACTTTAAAGTACATAAAGTTCTTTTTATCTGTCGACTTTTTTTCCCTAAAATTATGTAGCCAATTTTAACCAACTATCAAGACATTTATTGCTACTTATCAAAAAAAAAAAAAAAACTTATTAGCAATCAAAACCATATCTAAAATTTTCCTCCCTTCAATTGATACATTTTGGGGGTCTAATGAAATATTTCCCAATACCTTCTTCAACTTATTTGTCAAAACCTTGGCTATAAGCTTTATATCAACTCTTAGATTAGTCTCCTTGCAACAAATACATTTTAGGAGTGGGACTCCATCTTGCTACTCACCCTATTTAACCTCTTTTTTTTTGGATAAGTAATCGCAAGTTTATTAAAAAAAAAAAGCGCAAAGACACAACTCATGTACATATGATGTATACAAGTAGGGCTGGCAAAACAGGTACCTATTTATTCTATGCATGTAACTATTCTTTATGACGCCTAAATGAACCTTATTATAAAAAAAATGCATAGGATAAATGGGTCGTAAACAAGTCATGACAGGTACCTGTTTTGCCAGCACTAATACAAGAGAGACACCTAACTAAAATAATAAAAAATATCTAGAAAAACTTAAAAGATAGAAATATTTAAATCAAAGACAGGAGCCCAATGGTAAAGTGTCTTAAAGAAAAAAGCCTTTAATTCCACCGATGTTCGCTCATGGTCCTCAAAGTTCTTATCATTTCTTTCCCTCCAAAGACACCACATAAGGCAAGACAATATCATCTCCCATACTGCATCAAACTGAAGCCTACCAACTAGCCCT
This sequence comes from Corylus avellana, assembly GCF_901000735.1. Lineage (NCBI taxonomy): Eukaryota > Viridiplantae > Streptophyta > Magnoliopsida > Fagales > Betulaceae > Corylus > Corylus avellana. The sequence goes on from NC_081550.1 coordinate 7,311,746, forward strand.
CTCCAGTATGCGAAAAGGTCTACCACTCAAATATGCATAACCCAAATCAGCCCTATGCTGTTGAAGATAGTGTTCCAAAGAGAACTGGCAATCTCAATATACTTACACATGCAGCAACAATCAACTACAATGATATGCCTATTCTTAAGGTTGTCCATGGAGAGGATTTTCCTTAATGCAGCCAACCAAGCAAAGAACACCACCATCAAAAGAACCTATTTCGCCAAATACTCCTCCAAGGAAAATGAGTACTGTCATGGGGAACAAGGACATTATGATAGAACATCGAACAACCCTCTCTTGGACCCTATTTAACCTATTAGCTAGTGCTTTACACGATAAAATGTTTATAAAAGCACCCATCAAGGTAATTGGCATCAAAACGTTATAAGCTCCTGTGCAACAAAAGAAGCATTTAAGCTCTCTTAGAAACATCATATGAGGAGACTCCATCCTCCGATGGTTTTACCATGGTTTATGGGGAATGGTATAAGAAGATTTTATGAGGAGTGTCCCACCACTTCTTCCTCTGCATCCAATCTCTCTAGCCATGCACAATTCTTAGCATCCAAGGTGAAAATTGTGAACTATCCACTCAATGCCTCAACACCATATGCTCTAAATATTGCTCTTTGTGAAATATGACAATCCGTCAATCCCTTGACTCCAGCTTTCTTAGTTAAGAGAATATTGTCAATAAATTTTTTTATTTTTTATTTTTTATTTTTTTATTTTTTTTGATCAGTGAATATTGTCAATAATGAGATCCCCTAATGAACTTAGATTAAAAAAAAAAAGGCTCTAAGTTAAAAAGCTTGGGGAAAAAAGGGAAAAGAAAGAGACTAGCACTTTAAAACTTCTATACCATATCAGAAACTTCAATCCCCCTTTCTCCCTCTCTGTTAACTGACAGAACTTTGAAGTCCATATCCCATCAATTTCAACGAAGAAAGCTGATAGACATCACGGCATCACGGGTAATCCTTCCATGTACAGAGCATTCACATATATTACTTCTGGCATCATCCAAATATTACAACTTTTTGCACTAGTCAAGCAGCCACCTAAAAGCTCATAGGAAAAAAAATGTGATACAAAGATATGCTAGTTCCAATCTTATTCTCTAGAAAAGGAGGGTCATTTGGAGGCTGCCTTTCTATCCAAGTTCAAATGGTTTACCATCAAAACCGACAAAATCAAGCATACAACTCAAGGTCTTAACGCCCATGCAATTTCAGCTGCAAGAATAAAGTAGAGCACCCCTTCCCCCCTTCCCCTGCTGTTGCGCAGAAATAAAAAAAATAATAGTAATAATAATAAAAAATAAAACATATTCTTGTGGATAATACTTCTTTATATATATATATAAGTATCGATAATACTTCAATTGCAGATATTTACTGATAAATTAGCACTGGTTTCAGAAACTTAAGCTAATTGGAAATAGAGAATTAAATCAGTTAATTATCATTGTAACATGTATAAAAGGTAGAAAATCCGAATTAACAAAGGATCATACCTTGAAAGGAATGTAAGCAAGCCCCTTAATCCGGTCATTTTGCTCTTGGAAGCTAATGACCTTCCCGAAGCAATCAACAGTAATTTTGAAGGTGCTTCCAGATTCCAAGTATGGCTGCTTCCTCTCATCCGGATAGCTTCTAATAGACTCCTCCAGCTCCTCATAGCTTCCCCCTTCTCCCCAAAGCTCATAGATTCCCTTCACAAGTATACCTACAAAATTACCAAGCCAAAAGATTATCAGCCTAAGCGTTTCAAAGCGCTTTAAAAAGGAAAACAAACAGCTGGTGTGTTGTGTGGAGTACTTCGATTGGCGATGTCGCGAGCGGCCGCCTCGGAAGGGAGATTGACGAAATGAAAAGGCGTGTCCGGGTGGTGCTGCTCGGGAAGCCTCCACTCCAACGACCTGTCGTCTCCGCGTGCTCCGAAGAGCTCCGCCAGAGACTCCACCTCCGTTTTCCGGTAATCTAGCAGCCTGTGGTAGAACGCGCACAGATACCACATTCTGTTGCTTCTTCTCCGTCGTCCTTTTCTTTGCTGAATGTTTCGTACTAAGGCGAAACCCGAAAACCCAAAACCCTGCTGGGAGTGGCTGAAGCTGCTTGAGTTATGATCCAACGACACCGTTTTGACAAAATTTTAATTTCTTTTTCTTTTTCAGATGGGATTTTACCAAAACTTGCAATGAAATAGATATTTTGTTATTTGGATGTGCGACTATTATTATGAATAATTATTTTTTAGGAGTAGCTATTCTCCTAAAATAAAGAATACATATTCATTTGAAAATAGTAGGAAAATGTTTCCCAAAAATGGAACAGCGTTAAAAATAATATCCTAAAAAATTATTCATCATTTTCATTCTCAAATCTTTTGAAATGGTCGCAACACCTCCAGTATCATTGGAGGTGGTTGCGACCACCCCTGATGACACGGAGCATTGGGGCTGGTCACGACCACACCTCATGTTTTATCTGGTGGCTGCAACCACTAAATTGGGTGGTCTGACAATCTCCGCAATGGTTGGGGGTGGCACCGACCAAGAGGAATGGGGTGCTATTTTTGTGTTATTTCTATAAGGGTATTTTAAGAAATTTGATTGAAATATGATTCCATTCCAATTAGGAAATTTGTTCGTACTTGTTTAATCACGAAACAAATGAATAAGAATAGTCATTTTATTTCAGCTTTTTGTATTACCGGTAAGAAAAATGTTATTTAGTAAACTCTCATACGACTGTCATACAACTATGATGATGCGACAATAAATTCAACCTTTGGATCAACAAGGACTTGTAAAAATAAAAATCAATGGTTGATATTCACTGTCACATCATCATAATTGTATGACAGTCATATGAGAGTCTACTAAATAGCATTACTCAACCTGTAATATTCATTCCTTATACCGTGGTGTCAAACATACCCTAAACTTTTGTCTTTGGTGTCTTCCAACCTCAAGTGGAACTTGTTTAGTGTGAAATTTATTCAGTTTTGTGTCCTCTCCATTCAGGTCCATCAAAACGATTGAAAGAAATCTTTAACTATGAACTTTTAGTAACCGAGCTAAATATAGTATTTAAAGTGGTTTAATATACAAGTTGGGAAAAAGTTCTATGCTAAAAAGATCATCCTCTTCTGGAGATCCTGGCATCATTTCATCATACATTACTTGGCTGCTACGTATCATGTCTGCAGAGTGTTTATCTATTGCTTTTGCTTTTGGTCCTCTTAGCTGTTCGATTTTGTTATTCCGCTTGATCCTTGATATTCCACATGAAAGCTTCTCTAGGAAGTATTCCCTATCTTTCTTCATCTTCCTGCATCATATGTGAAATTGGATCAATATCATTATTAATGCAACTTAGCCTGGGCTTCTACTATATATAGCATTTGGAGGTATAGGAATGATGTGAAACTTGGGGAACCGGCTCTAGAGTTTGGTGCTAAAGATATGGAGTGCTGGGCTGATAAAATGGCTTGTTTGATGCTGGATTCTTACAGTTATTTTTGGCTGGTTTCTTTTTTGGGGGTCTGCTTTTGATCTGGCTACTGCAGAATTGATGGGGCAGTACTGGAGGAGTGATGGCATTATCCTTTTGCTGCGTTGGGAACAGTTCTAAAGTATGGCTGTGCTGTTACCGTGCATAACAATAATAAATAATATGTAATCGAAAAGGAAGAGATTAAGAAAGAGTCAAGACACAGATTTAACGTGGTTCGGCAATGTGCCTACATCTACAGAGAGTGCGGCTGCATTTTTCTATTAATGATTAAGGATTACAACATAACACACACACATATATATATAGAAAAACTCTAATTATACAGACGTATTTTGAAAATTGTTTGGTATCAGAACTAGCCACCATGTCAAGGGGTTCGAGTCACGAAGGGGGCGACCTATAGACTAGATTAAAATACTAATAGGTGAACGTTGCTCCGCTCCGTCTACTTAGCCAACCACTGGTGTTCTAATATGAGTCACTAGTTCCAACAGGCTGGATTGTATAGATGTTTCTTTTGTTGTTTCTTTTGTGGGATTGTCGTTTTATTGTTTCTGAGTATTGATGGATGTGTTAAGACTAAATCTCAGAAGATTGAGATTGTCTGTACATCTTTGTTTCAGCTGCGACGTTGGAGGTTAGTTGTTTGTCGGCAGCATGAGTTCTAGCAGTCTTTTGTTGAAGGGATATTGTATTCTGTGTGTTATAAAAAAATTCATTCATCCAAAAAAATAAAATAAATGGGGGGTTTATATTATTTTCTCTCATACTAAAGTTTATTATTTATAAGAGAAACACAATTCATAAATATAACAAAATTAAATGAACCAAACTACCGCCAAACCTAGATAAAGATATATACAAAAATAAACTCAACTCGATAAAAGATAAAAAGAGTAATGCTAGATATTACATTTTTTTATAGCTATTACTCTTTTTGAAAAGAGAATCCAGGCTAGTTTAGCTTGAGTGAAACATGAAGTATCCAAGTTTATGTAGGCTGAGCTTGAGTGGTGCAAAATTCAGCTATATCTTGGCTTTGTTTATGCACATGATGCTGTCATGATTTACGTTCCTACTGTAACATAACAAGACTATTCATTCACATCATGGTTTGATTTGTTCTTGACCTGTCAAGTATCACCCATGTTGCCTTCAGATTTATGGCTGCTTTCAATGCCACCGCCTTAGGTGATGATCCTGCAGTCACCTCTATGTCAAATTCAACCTGAGATTTTGATGCAAAAATTCTCATTAGCTCCCTTTTATGATAATGGTGATTTCAAAAGTTCAAAACTTAGAATTTAGCAGCTGTTTTAACAGTACCTGCTTGGCTTCATACAGCTCAGAAATCTGACCAAGTTCGATGCTATTTTGATACTCGTTTGTTTTCCTAGCAACTTCTGTCTCAACAACTCTCTCATTTGCTCCTAGCATTGAGCTGGAATCCACTCTGCTTCCATATCCCACTATGAAGAGAAAACAGTAAGTAGAGAGAACAAAGAAACCAAACTAATATCAATAACTTCATTTTACTTGTTATATATTCTGCACACTATCTTAAAAAAATTCTTTGCTGAATTTTGTTTCTCCCTTGCTGCTCAGCTCCTTTCAGAAGATAAAGACAGGAATGCTTACATGGCCTTTTGCTTCTCATGAAAGATAACGTACTAGGGGTTTTAACCTGATGAATGACTGCAAGGAGGGTGAGCTTATCTCCAGGCTTGAGTGACAAGCCATGCAGTACCCACCCAATGGCGCTTAAACTAACTTCTCTTGATGCATCCTGGATCACCACCACCCTCTGAGCTTCCATGGCAATGACTTATCTTTTTGTCAAATGGGAAGATGATAAGAAAACAGATTAATTTTTCTATCTTTTCATTACCCTTTTTAATTCCTTGGATATTTAGTTGTAAAAAAATCTTATGTTTCAGAAAAATGAATCTGGTTTAGGAGAAAATCATTGGTACTTTAACAAAAAGCTTAAGAGGACAGTTGAATTTTGCAGAGCTCAATGCCTATAAATGTTTTTGAGATAATCATGTTAAAATGGAAGCATGAGAACACAAGAAGTGAGAGGACAAGTGATGGTGAACTCAGGATAACACCTAAAAGTTTTTTCAAACGCATATTCGGATATCCAAAAGGGATGAGACCCTTGGTTTTAAGGTTGTTGGTGTTGTTAATACCAAAGCTTTGCATCTGCAGTGAATGTCTTGTCTGTGTAAATTACTAAATGCAAAAGGACAAGGACTTGGGGAAATTCTGATGGGGAGGAAGTTTTGGTGAGAGGGTTGCTATATATTTTTAATAATCTCAAGAGGAATCCTCGAGAGTTGCTGGTATTTTGTTATTCACTTGAAATTGTTTACATATTTCAGCACTGATTCTTCTAAAGCTTGTTGGATCACAGTTGGAAAAAAGACAAAAAAGATCTAGTGGCATGGGATCATTTTGATTCTCTGTTACCTCACAGATTTCTTGTAAGCTCCTCACATTGGTGTCCTTTCACTCGATTTTTTTCTTATCAGGGTGGTTATGAAGAATCTCCACGGGTGGATGATGGAAAAGAAGGATGTGGACTATTTGGCTCTTGTTGCTCTTCATTCTCTTTCTCTTCTTCTTGGAAGTGAGGGAAGAAGTCATAGTTTTCTTGGCCACGCCAATTCTACGTTCTCTCGCCGAATTTAATATTTGAAATTATATTTTTATTTGACAACTATTTCATTAAAAAAAATAATTCAAAAGTTGATTGAGATTGTCGTGTCAACTTTATAAGATAAAAATATTGTGTATAGCATTACTCATCTCTATTACGATGATGTTTCCCAAGCTTGGATTATACAACTCGTGATTGGAGCGTGAATCATAACCAATGAAAACACTTTTTGCATATGCAATGCTCCAAAATACTTGCAAGTTGAGATGTTGGGCTACCCTTCATTTCGTGTTGACTGCTGAGTAATGCTACATACTCACCTCATATCTTACTTTTATATCACTAAGTTAATGTGTCAGTATTTTTTAACTTTTGAATTAGCCTTTATTAAAAGAAAAAAAAAAAAAAAAATCAATGATAGGCCAGGGCGGACCTGCAACATGCCTTGTGGGGTCCATGGCACCCGAAGGATTTTTGAAGCCTTTGTAATCTTTTTTTATAAAAAAAATTTTATTTTATATATTATGCCCTTATAATAGGGGCCCCGGCAAGGCTTTCACCCCAAGACAAATCGTAACTCCTGCCACACATTGTACCTCCTAGTCAAATAGGCAACTAAAAAAAAAAAAAAAAACATATAGAAACTTTTTATAGAAAAAATAAACCTGAAATAAAATAGTGTGTTTAAGACGTAAGCGTGAAATTTATTTGGCAGCGTGAGAACTAGGTGTGCCTTTTTGAACCGATGTACTAATTAAAATGCAACACCTTTAATTTTCATTAAAAAAACTAGATAACTTCTTTTTTATTATGTTAGTTAATTTTTTCTTCTAATTCGTTATTTGTTTTGCAGCATTCGACTAACACCTAATTGTGTTTGGGGTTTGTTTCTAAGAAATCCCTCAAGATAATACTCATTCCTAAAAAGTTACCCATTTTTCTTAGACCCTATTAATTGTGTATATTTTATTTTGCCATTAGTCTATATTATTACGTATTTGTGATGGCTTATATTAAAATTTTGAATATTTACTTTGACTATTAGATTTTTTTAGCTAATTTAATTTTACATAAATGCGCGAACACACACATAAAGAGAATATATATGTGTGTAAAAGTTCGGACCCCAATAAAAAAATTCCTAGTTCCACCCTTAATGGCCCTGTCACATTAGCTTAGAGATATGGGAATTTAGAATTACTCATGCATGCGTCTTGTCAAGTTTTTCCACAGTGGGACAACAATTGGACAAATATATTGCAAATGGGTATATGAGTTTAAAAGAGATGGAAATAGCAATATTGACGGATACAAAGTTCGTCTTGTAGTCAGAGGTTATGCTAAAAAAGAAAAAGAAAAATGAGACATTGGCTTTGTTAGGCCACATGAAAAGGACAACTATCAGGAAATTAATTAATTCCTTTCACAACTCTCCTCTCCCCTCCCCTCCAAACCCCTGTGAAACCCTAAGCCCCCCCTCCAGAGCGCCGCCGCCGCCGCCGCCTCAGGGGAGGAGGGATGCCCTTTGCCTGCATCCCTCCTCCCCTCGACCTCTCCGCTCCAGGTACTAGTATTTTACTTGATATCCCTAGTCCCGGTGCCCCCTCTCTTCTCCCTCCCCGCCTCTCCTTTTCCCCTCTACTTTTTCTCCGTTTTTTGCCTATGGTCTTGCCATTCCCCCGCCCGCTTTCTTCCCCGTCATCTCCATCTACAGCGTTTCCTGCTTGGGTTGAAACGGTTTGGGTGCTAGATCGGCTTGCCTTTGACCGATCCTCCGTCCTCCACCTGGCTTCCCCCGACGCCTACCCACCACCTTGCTTCCCGGTTCCGCCGTGCCCATCCCACCTTTTGCAAGGGTTCCATCGATCCGGCTGGGTTTGTTTTCGTTTCTCCCTGATTGTGCTTCTTTGCTTTCGTTCTTTGATTTTGCTTTTTTGCTTCCCGGTTTTTGTTTTTAGGCTTGTTTCTGTCTTTGATGTTTTTTGTTATGTTGTGCTTGTGTTCTCTCTCAGTGGGTACTGCTTTTAGGGGCTTTCACTCAAACTCTCCCCCTCCCTGTTTGTTTGTGTGTGCCGCCGATCTCCTTCGCGCCCGTTTCGCTACTCATCGCTCACTATCAGGTCTTTTCACGCGCCCCTCCCGCGCCAAGCTTTTTGTGCCACCTTCCGCGGCGGTCTCCGGCCAGCTCGCGATCGGCCTCCTCCAGTTGCCGTGACCCGCTTTGTGTGTTTTTCATGTTTATTTCCCTATATTGTTGTTTTTTCTGTCATTTCTTTTTCTGTATTTGTTTTACTGTTCCTTTTATTTCCCTGTATGGTTTTTTCTTTTTGCTTGTAATAAGGCTCTCTCCTCCTGCTTTGTTGCGCATGGTTGCTGCCCGTTATTACTAGTCCAAACCCTTGGGTTGTGGATGTGAACTTTATCCTGGCATTCGGGTCGAGGAGGATGAGTATCGGCTTGGGAATTTTGCTCTCAAGGCCGAGGAATAAGTATCGGCTTGGGGATTTTGCTCTCAAGGCTGAGGAATAAGCGCTACCTATGCATTAGATGGTGTTTGTTTGATGCAGATTTGATTTTTAAACCTGATGATTAGTCATAGGTTAGTGGATGCTGTGTTATGGTTGATTTGGACTGTTGTTGATGACTGTATCTTTAGCTTCGGCTATGATTTACTTGAGAGCTTTTTGCTCTGTTTGTAAGAGCTTTAGGCTCACGATTTTTATCAATGAATGAGTATGGTACATTTCAAAAAAAAGAAAAAAGAAAAGGACAACTATCATTCAAGGGGATAAAAATCAACACAAAATTCAGTCATAAAAGTGTCCTCTAAAAAAGGAAGTACATTCCAATCAAGACATGTTGAGCCCCCATCATTGAAGCTGATATGGAAGGAAAGGAAGAGAGTCCTCCAACTTAGGCAATTACTGTAAATGTTGCTGAAACAAATATGGAAGAAAATAGTCTACTAAGGTAAGAAAGTTGAGCAACACTATCTGGTATTCTCGTAAATTTGTTCCCGCTAAGGTTTAAAGACCAAAGTGAGGATAAGCAACTAAGGTCATCAGGGATCGCTCCATCCAATAGGTTGCAATAACTCAGATCTAGTGATTCAAGATTTGAAAGTTGCCAGGCACTTTCTATTATCCTTGTAAAATTGTTCCCAGACAAATTTAAAACCCTAAGTAAGGATAAGCAACTAAGATCACAAGGAATTGCTCTATTTGATAGATTGCGATAACTCAAATCTAGTTCCCTTAAAGAGCTTAAACTTGAGAACGAATTTGGGAGCAGAAGACTTATAATGGGATCTGGTCCACTGCCTATTGGAAGTTTCCTTGTAGCATTTCAACCTACCCAAAAGTTCTTTAGACATTTCATACCACTGATCATGTTCTTTGGGATTTTCTCTAGTCTTGAGCAATTAGATATACTAAGATTGTCTTAGGCATTGTGAGCTCAACAAGCTTGTTTGATTGAAAACTGGTCAGCAAGAATTCAAAAGGATATCCCCACCATTCCATAGCGCATAACTCATTGCTTAGCATGAAATTCGAAGGTTCTCCATGCCATTCCAGATTAGTGTGTAAATTATCACAAGAGTAATAAGATCAAATCACAAGCATTTTCAATTCTTTCATCTCTGAGAAGGCTTCAACATTTAGTCGCCCTGCTTTCTGTAAAGGCAATTTTAGGACAATGCCTCTAACCGCATTAGTTCCCTAGTAACCAAGACAAATGAAATTAGTGTGATGGAAATATTTAACAAATACTTGGAAGAATCAGTATAAAAAATTTACTTCTCTATGCTTGTGTGTAGACTAATCCACTTACAGTATCATTTTTCAATACGTGAATGACATCCTTATCATGACACAATCTACTGCGTTTGCCAAGCTCCGCAAACTCATCGTGAACTATTTTTTGACCACTTTTTCGTAATAAATCATGCATCCCTAATCTTCCGCAAGTTATAAGAGATTTGTCTACAAAAACTTTGATATTGATATTGATATAACGGTAACCAAAACTTTCTAGAATGTGTATGATGTTATCCATATATGCTCCATTGAAGAAACATGCAATATCTAAAAACAATTCTTTCTCCAAAGGCTTCAATCCATCAAAACTTATTTTAAGTTTATCCAAAATTTTTGTGTTAGGATTTTCTTTTAGGAAATCCCTAGCACTTTCCCATTCATCCATGTTTCTACCAAATAAGAATGAACCAAAAACTTCAAGAGCTAAAGGAAGGCCTTGAGCGTAATTCACAAATTCCTTGGACAATTCCACATAATTTTCTTCGGGATGGGATTTCTTGAAGGCTTTCCTACTAAAGAGCTGTAAAGCTTCATTTTCATTCAAGTTCTTTAATAGGTATCATTCACAAATCTATTTAGCAAATGTCGATCTCTGCTTATTATAATGATCCTACTCCCTTGACCAAACCAATCATGGCTCCTTGCTAATGTGTTTAGTTGTTCTTCTTCATCCACATCGTCAGCACAATGAAAACCTTTTTATTACGTAGTCTATTTGCTATCACTCTACTTGCCCCAAACTCATTCCATATATTAATTTCTCTTTCCATGAAGATCTCAGAAATAAGTTGTTTTTGTAGAGAAACTAGACCATGAGTTCTAGTTTCTTCTATAATATCAGCAATAAAGCAACTAGCTTCAAATTGATGAGAAACTATTGCATAAATGGCTTTTGACAGAGTTGTTTTCCCAATTCCACCCATCACATAAATCCCTAAATAGTGAACATCATCCAATCCTATACTAAGTAAGGTCATAATTTCCTCCACACGGGATTCTATTCCAACAAAATCCTTTAAAACAATTGAGAAGTTACCAGTAATCAATCCATCAAATATACGATTACAAATTTCTTTGATAACATTTGATTCGTACCTGTAAGAAAGATAGGTCAACTATAGCCATAGAGAGAAAAACGCTGAATAATTTACAATGTTAGGTTGCATTCATCAGAGAAATGGAAATTCTTAATTTATGATGTAGCACCATAATTAAGGTTTGATTTGCTTTATTCATCATGCGGTCTAATAAAAAACCATGTTTTATCACCTGACTATAAAACTTCATTGGTTTGAGAGTATGCCTAATTTTACTAGGTCCTTTAATTATTTGTATGCTTCTTGCATTCCCTTTTTCATAGTCATTTTTTTTTTCTTTAATCTTCACAATTATAAGATAAAGATATCACAAATAGACCAATTAAATATACTTACTACGTAATGCTACTTCTGTTAATTGAAGCAATTCTGCACGAAATTTAAATTTGTGAGCTAAAATAAACAAAGACTTGGTGTAATGGGCATGCTTGTGGATGGTTAATTAGAAATGGCAATAGCATTTTAATCTGATATTATTTATGGATTTCAACTCCCCCAAATATTGTTTATTCATAAGATGTACGTAATTTGACCATTTTACGGTTTTTATATGATTTTTACTTTTTTTTGTGATAAATTTCTTTATTATGTTACTTTTAGCCTCATCACATTGTTAGAATATAATATTTTTCATATATTTCATATTTGGTTGATATAGAAATATTCTTTATTTAAGGATGTATTGTAATCAAATATTGAAATTGTAATAAAAAATCAAGAGTCTAAATCATTTTTATTTTTTTAGCTTCTTCATATCATCATTGCTTGTGGTATTTTTTCTACAAAATCTGAGTTTTTATGATGATGATGATAATATATGATTTAACTAGACCCCCCCAAAAAAAAGTAAAGGAAAAGAAAGATGCTTTCTGTCACTACAATTAATATACATAGATAATGGTTGGTGAGGCAAAAAAACGAAGACTAGAAGTTTCTTTGGAGTTGGCAAAAATTAAAAATTTCCTGAAGTCCAAACAAATTAAAAGTTGGTGTCATTCTGTTGGACTAGGAAATTAAATAAAATGTCGCATGTTAATCCATGGGAGAGTCTGCCAAATTTTAGTGTAGTAAATCATGATGAAGATACTAATTTAGAACAAAATTTGATTATTTTGCAGAAATTATCAACTTATTCATGTTCACGCTGAAAGAAGAAAAGACTTTAATGTAACCTATTGCTATCAATACATCGATGCCATCTGGAGATCTTGCTCACTTCTGTCAAAGCAGCTTTCCACTTTGACATCATCTGAACGTCAACCTTGGCATCTTTTTCATGGCTACCAAAAGCTTATGCAAAAGTTTCCCTCTCATTTCCTACATCGGATGGATTCACATGGTAGAAAATAGGCAAAACTGTAAGCCCCGTGCATTTGACCATCTTGGAAAGTTCATTCAGACACCATTTAGAGGATGCATAGTTTTTAGAGATAACGGCGATTCCATACTTGGATTTTTGTATTGCTTTTGAAAGCTCATCAGAAATATATTTTCCTCGCTCGAGCTTTTCATCATCTCTAAACACGCCAATGCCTTTCTGTTTCAAAGCTTTATGTACATGGTCTGTAAAACTCGTGCGGGTGCCTTTTCAATAAAAACTGAGGAAAACATCGTATCCCCGTGAAGGTGTTGAGGAAGAAGATGAAGAGTCTGTCTGAGTGCTCGTGGATGCCATCGAAGGCATACATGCTTGTTTAACAAGGTTCTGAGAATAGGCTGGATCAGTTTCTGTAACAAGCTAAGTTCTGGTTATTGTTTATATTGAAAAGGCTTTCCGCGTTGTGAAAAAGCGGTCAACATATATATACGTATATATATGGAAAAATATAAATGCCCTTCAAACTATCAGCCATTTGTAATTTAACCCCCCAATGTTCAAAATGTAATAAAGTAGCCCCCCAAACTACCAACCAGTTGCAATTTGGCCACTCTGTTAGTCAGCACTGTCAAAATGGATGGAAAAGTTAAAACAACATCGTTTTGTTGAGGTAAAGTTACTAAAATGCCCTTTTAGGATTTTTTTTTTTTTTTAAAAGCCCACTAAACGTTGTCGTTTTGCTTTAAAAAAAAAAAAAAAAACCCCTTGCACGAGACTTTCGTCCATCATTGAAGCACTCATCTTCTTCATTAGGAATGCTCTATTTCATCACTTCCCAAAACGACAGTCCAGTTCCACCCAATCTTTAGACCCATAATTGAAACTTAAAACTTAGTACAGGTACTGTGTCCATGATGCAGGGAGCAACAACTACTTGGTGCTTAGAAGTCCTATTTCTTTGTGGTTGTTGATGGATGAAGGCAACTTGGATTCTTGCTCTATTACTTGGTCTTGAAGGAGATTAGTTTATCTATTTGGACTCATTCACGTAATGGACTCCAAGAAGCATTAAACTTGTTGCAGACTTTTGGTTTTTTGCTGTTTCTTATCTTTAATTACCACGTAACTGTTTCTTTTCAATTTCCATACATTACTATAAGATAATGTATAGTAACGTATGATGTTATCAATTATCTTTACTCCTCATGTAAACATTTCTGTCTATTCCATACTATAAGAAGATGTATGGTGTTATGACAAATGTAAATTCCAAGATCACCAAAGAAGTAGAAAAGTGCAGAATAGAAAAATTAACACAACCACACAAGGCACCAAGATTTAAGTGGTTCGGCTTAACAAGCTTACATCCATTGGCGGAGACGATCCAGGAGAAATTCACTAACAAGAGAGTGGAGTACAAAGAGTAATACGAATAAAACCACTCAAACCCAAAAGCCCCAATACACCCCAATCTCACTCAAAAGAGAATTAAATACAAAAGAGAAAATATTCTCTAAAATTCTCTAAGCTTTTCAACATTCCAAATGTGAGATCAAACTGAAGAAAAATGGTGTATCTTCTTCTCCCTGCAGCACAAGCCTCTCTCTCTCGGCAACTTCAGTTTTTTTCTTCTTTCTATCTTTTCACTAAAATTGCTGCATTCTCCTCTTAAGACCGAATGGCTTCAACCTTTTAACAACCAAGCCATTTTGTCAAAGCTTCTAGAAGAAGCTTAATAAAGAAGGGACAAAATGGACGTGTGAGAGAGAGAAACTTAAGTCAAAAGGTATGGGTGTAAAAGTAACCATAATTGTTTGGGGCCCACGGTAAGGTTGAAGAGGAAATGCAAGTCACCTCTTCTAACAAATCTCCACCTTGACTTGAATTTCATCAAGTCTTCAACACAAATCTCCTCAAGATGTCTCCTCCAACACCCCTAAGGGTAATTACAAACAACAAACACCAATCAAGCCCAAGCAATGCTTGAACTTGAGGATCAGATGTGGCTTAGTCAACATGTCTGCTTGATTTTCCGCCATAGCAATTTTCTTCACTATGATATCTCATTGTGTCACGACCTCACGAAGAAAATGATATATGACATCAATGTGTTTGGTCATCTCATGATACATTTTATTTTTGGTCAAATGTATTGTGCTCTGGCTATCAAAAAATACAACAGTCTCATCCTGCTGCAAACCTAGATCGCTAACCAAACCTCTGAGCCAAATTGCTTCTTTCACTGCCTCTGCTGCTGCTATATACTCTGTCTCTGTAGTGGACAAGGCAACCATCGACTGTAAAGTCGCTTTCCAACTAATTGCACACCCCGAGAGAGTGAAAACAAAACCTGTTAGAGATCTTCTTTTATCCAAATCACCAGCATAATCTGAATCAACATAACCAGTGACACTAGAATTGATACCACTGCCTCTATCATAGACTAAACCAACATCTGGAGTGCCCCGTAAATAACAGAGTATCCATTTCATTGCCTGCCAGTGAACCTTGCCCAGATTTGCCATGTAGCGACTAACAACACTGACTGCCTGTGAAATATCTGGACGAGTGCACACTATAGCATACATGATGCTCCCAACTGCACTGGAGTAAGGAACACACGACATGAATTGCTCCTCCTCCTCACTCTGTGGCACTGACGTTGCTGAAAGTCTGAAATGAGCTGTAAGTGGAGTACTCACTGGTTTAGAATTATGCATACCAAAGCGTTCAAGTACTTTCTCAATGTACTTTTTCTGTGACAAGTACAACTTTCCCGCTTTTCTATCCCTGTGAATCTCAATACCAAGGATTTTCTTCACAGCACCCAAATCCTTCATTTCAAACTCATCACTCAACATAGATTTCAATCTCTTAATCTCCAACATGCTTTTAGCAGCAATAAGCATGACATCCACATTGAGTAACAAATAAACAAAAGAACCATCAGATAATTGCCTGTAATACACACAACTGTCATAGCTACTTCTTGTGTAACCATGTCCGATCATAAAGCTGTCAAAGCGCTTGTACTAATTGCATGGAGATTGTTTTAAACCATACAATAACCTCCTCAACTGACAAACATGATCTTCTTTACCTTCAGCAATGAACCCTTCTGACTGATGCATGTAAATGGTTTCCTCAAGCTCACCATGCAGAAATGCAGTTTTCACATCAAGTTGCTCAAGTTCCAAATCATTTAGAGCAACCATGGCAAGCAAAACACAAATAAAACTATGTCTCACAACAGGAGAGAAAACTTCATTGAAGTCCATACCTTCTCTCTGACTATAGCCCTTTGCTACCAAACGTGCCTTGAACCTTGCATCTTCAACACCTGGGATTTCTTCCTCTTTCTTGAAGATCCATTTGCAACCAACAGTTTTAGCGCCTTTATGCAATTTCACCAATTCCCATGTTTGGTTCTTATGAAGAGACTCAATCTCTTCATTCACGGCAATAACCCATTGAGCAGACTCATTACTTGTGACAGCTTTTGAGTAAGTGGAAGGCTCCTGAACTGCAGTGTCCTCTACCATAGTAAGTGCATATGCTACCAAATCTGCATAGCCATATCTCTGAGGTGGCCTAATCTACCTCATCTGTCTACCAGCCGCAATACTGGTATCTTGCTCTTCTTGTGGATCATCGTCATTAGAATTGGAATCATGAACATTTGTAATAGGATGATCTTGAGTGTTATCTCGCACCCTCTGTGAAGCCTCCACCTAAAGCTCCACCTCCTTGCTAGAACCCTGCTCCTTTCCCGCAGAAACAATAGACTCTTTTCTCGGGTGAAGCATGACAGATTCATCAAATACAACATCTCTACTGACTATAAACTTAAGTGACTTAGGATCAAAACACCACAATCTATATCCTTTCACCTCATCCACATAGCCTAAAAATATACATTTCTTTGACCTAGGCTCAAGCTTACCATCATTCACATGACAATAAGTAGGACAACCAAAAGTTTTTAAAAATGAATAATCAGCAGAAGTACCAGACTATACCTCATAAGGAATTTTACAATCAATGGATGTTGATGGAGAACGGTTGACCAAATAGCAAGCAATATTGACTGCCTCTGCCCAAAAATCTCTAGACAACCCGGCATTTGAAAGTAAGCAACGCACTCTCTCCAAGAGAGTCCTGTTCATCCACTCAGCGACCCCATTTTGCTGTGGAGTATGACTAACTGTGTGATGTCTAGCGATGCCTTCATCCTTGCAAAATTTATTAAATTCACCACCACAAAATTCCATGCCGTTGTCTGTTCTGAGTCGCTTGATTTTCTTCCCAGTTTGATTCTTAATTAATGTCTTCCATTGCTCGAAAGTGACAAACACATCACTTTTCTTCTTCAAAAAATACACCCAGACCTTTCTCAAATAATCATAAATAAATGTAACAAAGTATCGAGTACCACCCTTTGATGGAACCTGAGAGGGACCCCATAGATCTGAATGGATATAATCCAATGTACCACTTGTTCCGTGGATGCCTGTACCGAACTTGACTCTGAACTGTTTTCCGAACACACAATGCTCACAAAAGTCAAGAGATCATGTTTTTTGGTCACAAAGCAAACCCCGTTTGCTCAGGATTGTCATACCCCTCTCACTCAGATGACCCAACCGCATATGCCATAACCGAGTAGTGTCTGAATTTGGATCATCTGAAGAAGACATAGCAGCTGAACCTGTTACCGTTCTACCTTGAAAAAAGTAGAGGCCATCAACCTTGTTACCTTTCATTATAACCAATGAGCCTTTTCTAACCCAAATGACTCTACCTTCACTGGAATACTTGTATCCAAGGGAGTCCAAAATGCCCACTGAAATTAGATTTTTCTTCAAATCTGGTATATGTCGAACATTCGTCAAAGTCCTCACAATCTCATCATGCATCCTAATTCTAATTGTACCAATACCAACAATCTTGCAGGCAACATTATTTCCCATCGAGACTGAACCACCATTGATTGAATCATAGGTAGTAAACCAATCATTTTTAGGGGACATATGAAATGTACAAGCAGTATCAAGGACCCACTTGTTGTTAGAACGATCATTAGAAACGGTAACTACAAGGACAAGGACTGAACCCTTAGAATTTCCTTCGACAACACCAGCCAGAGAAGAGGAACTTTGCTTGTCACCTTCCTTTTCAATTTTCAACTTCGGACATTCGGATTTATAATGCCCATACTTTTTACAGTAGTAACACTTTACTTTCTTCTTTGACTTGGACTACGATCGGCCTCTTGATTTACCTTTACCCGAATCCCTCTCATTGGATCGACCTCTAAAATTAGAAGAATTTTCTGAACGACCCTTAACAAATAAATCATCTGCCTGATTATCACTACCTTTACTATTCAATCTTGTCCTCAACTCCATGACACATTATTTTCCTCAAGTTTAAGGGCTTGAGAAGTAATGAATTGATTGCATCGGCCTCACTTTGCTAACGTTTAGATGATAGGGACAAGTACTTGGCAATCAACATGAAAAATGAATAAGGATTTGATTCTTAGTCTGTTGTCATCTGTGATCGGCAACTTGCTAGCGGTGAGAATCTCCGATTAAAAAATTATCAATTTAATTAACCAAGGCATGACATTGAATATGGATCGCTCAAAGGGCCTTGGGCTTGGAAGCCGACATGTTGAAAATGGGACAATTAAAAAATTTAAAAAAACAGAAAGGTATTCATTATTGTTACCTATTGAAAAAATATGTTTTTCATTTTGGGCCAGATTGAAAAAAATTAGGGTAAAATCCATATACACCCTCAAACTACCACCCATTTTTTTTCTTTGGGAAAACTTCACTAAAGACTCCCGAACTTCCACCTGTTTTGAAATACCCCCCCTAAACTTCAAAATGTCTCAATTTAGTCCCTTGAACTTTCAATTGCTCTCAATTTGGACCCTTCCGTTAATTTTAGCCTTTAAAAATTCAAAAAAAGACCAAAATATCCTTGATTTTTTTTTTTTTTTTTTTAAATAAAAAAGGTTTTGGAAGTTGGAATTTTATACAAAAGTCAGGAGTATAAACATCATGTGACATTTAAAATCTAACGGAAGGGGTCCAAATTGAAAGCAATTGAAAGTTCAGTGGACTAAATTGAGAGATTTTGAAGTTTAGGAAACATATTTCAAAACGGGTGGAAGTTCGGGGGGTTTTCAGTGAAATTTCCCCTTTTTTTCTTTCATCTAATTTTTTATCTATCTCTGTATAATGAATTTGTAAATTTACAATTAAATTTATGTGAGACCCATATGAGTCCACAAATCTACTTCCAGATTGATTACCCATCTTAAAATATATTCAAAATATATTTTTATATTTTTTGTATTTACTTGACTGATTTATACTTTCTTGTATAGGTTGATTTAGGAAATCATATATAAAATCCTTAGGTCAACGCGCTTTTTTTAAAAACTCCTTGGGTATTTTTTTTCGGAAATTTAATCCCTGGGTCACTCGAGACTACTTAAAAACTCCCTACCGTTAATTTTTGTTAACTTCCGTTATTTGAGTTAAACGCACCGTTTTACTTAAGTCCACCTCAGTAGAATTTTGTATCCTACGTGTTCACATTGGACACGTAGGATATAAAACTCACCGTTTTGGACCATCCAAAACGGTGAGTTTGGCTTAAAATTGAGGCCTTCTTCTTTGAAACTCTCAAGTTTTATACGGTCAAAATACAAGCCTTCCGATACACCTCAAGCGGCAACCCACCGACGCAGACGCCACCGACGCAGACCCCGCCGGCGACAGAACCCACCGAAGACAGAACCACCGGCGACAGAGGCCACCGGCGACAGTACCCACCGGTTAAATCACCCATTCCGGCGTCACTTTTCAGGCTAGGTTTCCGTCAAATCACAATATTTTGAATCGGAAAAATCTGGTTTCGACGAAGGTATTTTCCGAAATTTCTTTGTGGGTTTTGTTGATTGACTGAAATGGAAGCCTTTAATAGTTGTTTTTTTAATTTTTTTGTTGTGTTGGAAGCTTTTGGTTGAAACCTCATCCCCAACCTGTTGTTTGTCCAACATCTGTCGAATATTGCGATTTTGAGCCAATATTATTGTTGATTGGCAGTGGGTGTGGTCCACCTTGGTTGTGGTCCTGGAATGAGACAGTTGTTTTTTCGTGTGAACTGGCAAGTTGGTCAAGGGGGATTTTTTCATCTGTATAACTATTTATTTGATTTTTTTGCTTCTCTACTCAAATGGTGGATTGTCGAGGACATGAAAATAGGAATTCTTTGTGCATAGTTTACGCCAGCATCATCATGCTACAATTGAACAGTATTTTTTGAAATTTTGGTTTTTTTTTTTTTTTACCTAATAGTTCATGCCATACTTTTCTATGCATGTATTTGTTTTTAGGTCCTCCAATATTTTTGCCACCTTTTTAGTTGATAAGAAGAAAGGTCAATTACTGGAAGAAATGTTAATCATATTAGTATTAACATTTGGAAGAAAAGTATTTTTCAATGGAGAAAAAAGTGGTATTATTGTTGGGATATGATAGATTGTGGTTGGTTGGGTTTTGATGACGTCGTAAATTTTTTTAGGGAAGTTTCATCATTCTACAATTGAGCAGTATTATATACGTGGTTGGATGTTACGGCTAATTTCTTTTTATTGCATGTTTGATTACACTGCATATTTGCATGTTTGTAGGGAGCCGCCTATGCTCATATACCATCTCCAGCTACTACACTAACAACTTAGTATTGTTTAGATTACAAATTGAGCAGTACTATTTCTGCAGGGGAATCACATTTTAAACAATGTGATTATCTTTTGTTTAGGGTTTATGGTACATTTTTTTTCCCAGTATTGTTTAGATTACAAATTGAAGTGAGAATAATTTTTTGGGAAGCTTGATTTTATTTTTCTTTTATGATCTTGATTATTCTCTCACATGTCAGTTATATATTGTTAGGTTCATATTATAAGATGAACACGAGGAAGAAAGATTTCGGGATAGGATACAATGAAAGTGAATTCTACGATGGGAAGATGAAAAAGGTTTGTGAATTTTATTTAGTGAAACCCATTAGGGAACTGTGATTACTTCTAATAATTGTGGGTTTTACTGTAAAATGAACAGTCAATGTCGTCGGCATCTATAACATCATCGGTGAAAGAGGATATGGAACCTGTGCAGTGTAGGTGCGGACTTACAAGCCCAATTATAACATCCACTACTATAAAAAATCCTGGGAGGCGATTCTATGGGTGTGCTATGTATGACCGTAAAAAGGTATTTGAATTTGGATAATTTGGTTTTAACAAATAGTTATTACTTCGTACTTGTTCGTAATTATCAGATTTTTTTTGTGTAATTACAGAAAGTTGGCCAATGTCGTTTTTTCCAATGGTATGACGAAGAAACTTGTGCTCGCGGAAGGGAGGTCCTACCTGCGTTGTATAAACAAGTTCATTCCCTGAAATGTGAAGTGTCATTACTTAGGGGACAACTAAAGATCCAAACATATTTGTTGGTTTTTTTGTTGGTGATTTGTGTACTGTTGATTTGTCTAAGGTTGATGGGGCATTGAGGCATGAGAATGAGGCAATTAGATTATTATCAGTGGAATAGACTATCTATTTTGTTGTTGTCAAGGATATTGTTTACTGAGCTATGTTGTCCACGTGGATATATGGTTATGGCTTCTATGTAACAATTATGTAAAAATCCAGACGTAATTATCAGGTTGGCTGATTACTTTTTTGGAACAACTATTTTCATGCATTAGTTTTATTTGTATGCGGCGATTTATGATTATTTGTATGTTGCTCTTAAGTCTGAAATATTGAACCCTACAGTAGAATTTGCAGACAGAATTAATTTTATCCGTCCACTAATACAATCTGGAATTAGTAATTGCCATGACGAAATTCCAAAATATAATTCAATATACAACAGTGCACGTTTAATGCTTCATGAACAACATTGAATTTTACAAGCACATAAAGTCCCAAAATGAATCCCCCAATTGTTTTTTATATTACAAACATAAAACAAAAAAAGCCGACATATCACTTGATTATGAAATAGGTATACGGGAAAAAGGCAAAATCAAGAGATCTTGTAAGTGATAAATGTGATCATTGTGTGGCACCACTTCCTCGGCTTCTTAGTACACGTGTAGCCCTACGTGTACTACCATGATGTGATGATTCCGCTGCTGCTTCCGCCTGTGGTTCATGTTGGGATTCAAAGAATGCGTTAACAAAAATAATAATTAAGACAAATTAAAAAAAAAAAAAAAACCGGAAATCATTGTGAATATTACAAATTAAGCACAAGTATATGAGTTTTTTAAGTGCAAAAAAAAACCGCAGACTAATTTACTAAATTACAACACCAATTTCAGCAAACTTTTAGATACTAGGGGGCAGCTATGGAATCATCGGGAAATAAGAGTTTTCTTAATAAAAAAAAAAAAAAACTTGAATTTTACCTGTGACTGAGTAGCCCTACGTGTACGTACACTTGGCTGTGATGACCCGGGGGCTTCTACCTCTGCCTGTCGTTCATGTTGGGATCCAAAAAATGCGTTAAAAAAAAAAAAGGGAATGATCGTGAAATAAGAGTTTTCTTAATCACAAAAAAACTTGGATTTTACCTGTGACTGAGTAGCCCTACGTGTACGTACACTTGGCTGTGATGACCCGGGGGCCTCTACCTCTGCCTGTCGTTCATGTTGGGATCCAAAAAATGCGTTAAAAAAAAGGAAAAGATTATGAAGCATTTCCAAATAATTATTATATTACTTCTACAAACACTTCTTTAAATAGACAATTTTCTAATAGAAATCAAAGATTAAAGCACCCTCCTTAACCTTAAACTTAAAGCACCCTCCCAAACTTCCAGCTTAGAGTTAGCTCCCATTACTTATTGATTATATTTTTTTGATAACTAGAGTTAGCTTCTATTATAGTATCATCAATGTTTTCTGAAAAAATGCATACACCATCGGACCTTATCCTAAATAGCTATACTGAGTTCATCCATTACATAAGCAAAGACAAAATCACATCTCAATAACCAGTTTCTATTATAGTAAACTTAGCTTTTTTTTATAACAAGGATTATTGCTGGAGATGCAGAGCAAAATTAAAAGTTACAAGCCAACAACAGGACAAACCAATATTAAGTTATACCTTTTGGTTTTTCCTCATTTTAGAATGACAAGTAATATATATATTTTTCATTTTTTTGACAGCCGTAGAATTGAAGAACTTGGTGACAATATTGGGAATTAATGATGTGGGACACTTGTATGGTGATGACTTAGGACAATCCATTGGTCGCCACATACACTTTACAATGCTGTAGCTCAAAGCAGCTTATTGAATGCACTTCACACTAACCCAAATTCGAGCTTAATTTAATTGAAATATACCATAATCTCAACCAGAATTGTGAATAGTACCCACCACCAATTTTAGCAAACTTTCATATATTAGTGAGCAGCTATGGAATCATTAGGAAATAAGAGTTTTCTTAATAAAAAAAAAAAACTTGAATTTTACCTGTGACTGAGTAGCCCTACGTGTACGTACACTTGGCTGTGATGGTCCGTGGGCTTCTGCTTCTGGGTGGGGTTGAGCTTGTGATCCCTACAATAATTTAACCAAACATTCAGACAAATACCAACAATAATTATTATATTACTTGTACAATAATAATTAAGTTAACAAATTTTGGAATATGAACCTTATGTTGTAAAATGTATTTGTTTTACCTGTGCTTGAGTAGCATCTTTTTTCGGCTTATATTTCTTCGGTTTCCACCTCTTCCGGTCTGGGTTCAAAGGTAAATGACAACCTTTATAATTATGCCCTAAACCCCCACAATTTCCACATTTAACAATATATCCACTACGGGTTAGCTTGTAGGGGTTAGTTGGCTCATCCACAGCCTTTCGCCTACTAATCTTTGGTCGACCAGGAGCCCTTCTAATGATAGGTGGCTGGATTTCATCGCATGGATCATCAGCTGGCCATGTCTGTGGACCTTCCATGCCATACACTCGAGCTGCATATCCTTGCATATACTTGTCCATCTTGTAATAATCATCCAAATAATCCTCTGGTTTTTGTTTATGCATGTAAATTGCAGCACAAGCATGTGAGCAAGGGATCCCACTCACCTGCCATCTTCCACATGTGCATGTGCGATGATCTAACCGGACTAAACGCCGTGGCTCGTATATGTCCTCGATCTCAAACTCCAACTCATTCTGCCACCGACTAATACAATTCCTTGCATCACTTTTTGACCTCTCCAATTTTTTCTGGTGCGTCAACCGGATTCCATTCCTTTTCTGCTGGAAGCGTGCCATTATTTGCAGACGAATTTCTTCAAGCATAGTCAGTATAGGCTTAATCCTAGCTTCCTTAATCCACGCGTTGAAGCTCTCGGCCAAGTTGTTTAATAACATATCACTTTTGGTTTGGCAGTTGAAAGCATGTCTGGACCATGATGCCTTCGGTACACCACTAAGGTAATCGTGTGCACCTTTATCCATTGACAATATATTCTGCATGTGATGGTCAAACGCATAAACATTGGCTGCACGTGCAGCCCCCCACAACTCATCCTTCATAGCTTTCCCGGTGTAGCCTTTCGCTTTGAGGTTCGCATGTAGATGCCGAACACAAAAGCGATGCTCAGCATGTGGCAACATAGCCTCAAATGCAATTCCAAGCCCCTACATACATAAATTTATGTTAAATTATATGGAACAACATAAAGGAATAAAAGGAATAAAATAACACAATAAGAACATAAATAGTATTTTACACTAAATACCTTCTGTCTGTCAGACATTATAGTCCAACCAAGTCCACCTTCTGGCCCGCATAAGTCCTCCAATAAAATGGCAATGAACCACTACCATGAATCTCTTGTCTCTGCCTCAGCCACAGCAATTGCAATGGGGAACATGTCGTCGTTGCCATCCTTGCCTATGGCACACAACAATTGCCCCCCATATTCCCCCTTTAGATGACAAGCATCTAAACAAATTATGGGCCGACAACCATGTCTGAACCCCTTCTTACATGCATCAAGACAAATATACATCCACTGAAAGAATACTCCATCTCTGTGTACAAAAGCACTACTACCAGGGTTCGTACTGAGTATTGCCATTGCGTATCTCCGTGTGAGGCGATATTGCTTAGAGTGCCTACCAAAAACTTGATGCAATGCCTCCTTCTTCGCTCTATAGCAACGGTCAATAGGAACATCGATGTTAAGGTCTCTCTTCACCCTCTGTTTCAATGCATATGGTGTCCACGTGGGGTCATCCTTGAAGTCCCTCTTATAAGCACGAACAAGATACTCAACATCGCATCTGGAGTTTTCGTACTGATTACCACAAATATGAACCGGGTAGTACGTCTTAATTTGAAAAGAAGTCCTGGTAGCATCGGTAGAGGCATGAATCCTCCATGAGCAATGGTCTAATTTACAGACTGCACTCACCCTACTCGTGTCATTGTGCTTGTAGTTGTAATCAAACCCTTTCTGCACAGCATGCGTCTTCAGTGCCATCTTGAAGGAACTTGAATCTGCAAATTGATCCCCAAGCTCAAACGTCACTGGAATCTTCAAGTCATGTTTCAGATTGAACTGTCTATACCGCTTCCTTTTTTTTCCAACCTCGGCAGCATCACTTTCTTGCAAACTTGCAAGACCATCACTTTCATCATCAGATTCCTCTTCCCCAAAATCGGCTCCTTTATCACCTATGTTAATGTCAACTTTTTCCCACCATTTGGACGTCCCATCCTTCTCTTTATTGACCTCAGCAGCATCATAGAAAAGGTCCTCATCCTCGCCATCGGTTGCTTCGAAGTCAGTCAACAACTCCTTGATAACTTCATCAATATCCTCTTCCACTTTCTTCTTCCGTGGCCTACCACCACGTCCACTTTTTTTTTTACCAGTTTTGGACACGGTGTCCGCACCAACATTCTGATTGTCTTCCTCGTCCTGTAAAACCGGTTGAGCAACCCGTCTTCTTCTTCTTCTTCTACGTACTGAAAAATATATACAAATAAATTAAAATAAAAAACCTAAAACAAAAGAATCAACTAATAAAAACCATAAATAATTGTGACAACATAAGAGTCCAACTCAATTTCAATTTCTATGTACCTCCTCGGCTGGTGGTCGGTTGCCCGCTTGGTTTCTTGGATGGCGTAACAGAACGGGCAGCCTTAGTTTTAACTCGGGGGCTTTTGAAATGTTTTGATTGAGAATGTCCACCTTCTCCACCTTGTCCTTGTACATCTCCATCTTCACGTGCAGCATTAGGTATGTCCTCCATCCCTAAAAGAAACAATCAAATTTGTTGTTAGTCATTCGGGAAGGGAAGGCTAAGTGCTCTCATGATATATTATTTGAAAAAACAATTAAGTTAACAAATAAGAAATAAGTATACTACCTTCAGCACGGGGTATTTCATCCACCCCGTCACCTTCTCCATCTCCATCATGAAGGGGAGGCCTAGGTATCTCACCCACCCCGCCACCACCTTCTGCATCTCCATCATGACGGGGAGCCCTAGGTATCTCACCCACCCCGCCACCACCTTCTCCATCTCCGTCATGCTGGGCAGTATTAGGTATCTCACCCACCCCGCTACCACCTTCTCCATGTTGTCCTTCAACAGCTTCAAGAAATAAATGCTCATCTACTATTATAGCACTGTCCACCATAAG
Source organism: Corylus avellana (assembly GCF_901000735.1). Taxonomy (NCBI): domain Eukaryota; kingdom Viridiplantae; phylum Streptophyta; class Magnoliopsida; order Fagales; family Betulaceae; genus Corylus; species Corylus avellana. The sequence goes on from NC_081550.1 coordinate 7,337,942, forward strand.
TTCAACGTATAAATGAACATCTTGTGCTCTGTACTCATCCATAATATTTACAAAATCTACAACGTCTGCATCACTATTTAAAGATATCACTTGATTATGTGGACCATCACCGACATTATACCAACATCTAACGTCGCTCATGTATCCTAAGTCACGAACCAACTCTTTGACTTCCCACATACTAAAATAGTCAACATCATAGCCTTTCACTTCATGGACGTCGCCACCAACGTAGTTAAATGGGGTATGGGTCATTGTTCCACCGTGGTGCATGATTATATTGACAGCCATATCTGTAAACATATAAACGAGTGTAAGAAAAAATATAAAAGAGTGTAAGAAAAAATATTTGTCAATACAAGAAAACACAAAAAACAATAATATCTATCTATTGCATGAAATGAAATGATTTAATGATATATATATATATATCATTAAAAATTATACATGCATGTTTTGGACTCAAGATGCCCAACTTAAGCTGATTTTGGAAGTTAGGTTGACATAGTTGGCAACCATTCAATTGGGAAAAAAAGACAAAACATAATAGTAATAATAAACATATACTTTTGCACATGCATGTTATAGGTGCAAAGTGCACTTTTCGCTCATTGTTATATGTGGAAAGCTCAACAAATGCATACAATACATGTAAAAAATTTATCTTTCTATAAGAACCATTAACCTATTCAATGCCTTAAATTATGCAAAAATTCATCAATATACGTAAAAGATGCAGGTTTAAGTTACATTTGCTACTTAATAACTTTCCATAGGATCACTATTTTGCCAAAGTCACCATTACATTATATTAATATACATGTCCATCATGCTTGCTAAATATTAAGAGAATGAGAGATTAGAAACTGTCTAATCTGGAAATGTTAAAGATAAAGTTTCTTTAAAAAGAATTTTAAACAAGCTTATAAATAAATAAGTTTTAGATTATAGTAAATCCCACCAGATTGACATGAAATTTACCATGCACAATAGCATGGAGGGCATGTAATCCAAGAAAGTAGTTGAATATAGGTACAATTATATACACTTGTGAGCGTGAGAGATTAAATCTCATATTGGAAAGCTATCACAAGAGGATATAGACAATTTATCCTAGAAGACAGCTCATGAGATAATAAAACCTTCTGTTTAAGGCAAAATGTGGTTGAGCTAACTACTAAAGGAAAACATTTTTAAATATAAAGAACAGTATATATATATATATATATATACCATCTTCAAATTACTATTTCATTATCAATGCCTCATCCAAATTAAATCCCATAATAAAATAACAGATAAATTAAACACCAAATTTGACTTCTACAAATTCAGAACATCAATCCACTTCTAGAATGAGCACGGTGAGTTGTATATTGAGCAAGTTGAGTTGTACATTAAATGGAAGGAAATTAAGCCCCACAGAAAAAAATTGATAGAATCCCTTCTGCCTAACACGACAAAATCCCCCTTGACCAAACCTGCCAGTGCACACGACACAACAACTGTCTCATTCCAGGACCACAACCAAGGTGGACCACACCCACTGCCAATCAACACTAATATTGGCTCAAAAGTGCAATATTCGACAGATGTTGGACAAAAAACAAGTTGCGGATGGGGACAGATGTTGGACAAAAAACAGGTTGGGGATGGGGTTTCGACCAAATGCTTCCAACACAACAAAAAAATTCAAAAAACAACTATTAAAGGCTTCCATTTCAGTCAATCAACAAAACCCACAAAGAAATTTCGGAAAATACCTTCGTCGAAACCAGATTTTTTCCGATTCAAAATATTGTGATTTGACGGAAACCTAGCCGGAAAAGTGACGCCGAAATGGGTGATTTAACCGGTGGGTACTGTCGCCGGTGGCCGGTGGTTCTGTCTCCGGTGGGTCCTGTCGCCGGCGGGGTCTGCGTCGGTGGCGTCTGCGTCGGTGGGTTGCCGCTTGAGGTGTATCGGGAGGCTGGTATTGTGACCGTATGAAACTTGAGGGTTTCAAAAAATAAGCCCTCAAGTTTAAGCCAAACTCACCGTTTTGGACCAAAACGGTGAGTTTTATATCCTACGTGTCCAATGTGAACACGTAGGATACAAAATTCTACTGAGGTGGACTTAAGTAAAACGGTGCGTTTAACTCAAATAACGGAAGTTAACAAAAATTAACGGTAAGGAGTTTTTAAGTAGTCTCGAGTGACCCAGGGATTAAATTTCCGAAAAAAAATACCCAGGGAGTTTTTAAAAAAAGCGCGTTTACCTAAGGATTTTAGATATGATTTCCCTAATAACAACAACCACTGAGTGACATATATAGACGGTGATGACCAAACATCTGAGTGCACCAGTACCAAAGGTGAGGATGACCCTTGAAGAAGGAGCATAAGGCAGCTGTTTGGCCATGCCATACTGACAGAATTCACAAACAGTTAATATCAAATCTTTCACTTTCTTCCCTTCTAAGAAAAAAAGTGATTGAGTATATCGGCGAGTTAAAAAACTAATTTGCTACACTGGTAGGTAGGGCCGGTTCGATTTTAATATTTTAATATTAATTAAATAATATTTATTTTGAATTAATATTATTTTTTTATTCAAAAATCATTCTTCTCACTTTTGAGATTTAAAATTATTAATTTTATTCAAAATCATTCTTATTGCCTATAACAAATTTATGATTAGATTAAAATAAATTTTAAAAATAGAACCGTAAAGAAATATTGTGTAGAAACCAAGGAAATATATTTAGGCTTATGCAAGTTCAGTGAACCTATACGAGATTAGTACACTAGTACTGAAACTTAAGGTTTACTTCAGGTTGAGATGCTCTTCTAGTGGTGTTAGCTATTAATAACCCTTCCCTTTTCTCTTCTTGGATTTTTGCTAATTGTATTTCTGATATTAGTGTAGTTTTAGCTCCTTTTCAAAGTTGGAATGCTTTGAAGGTTTCACGTAGTGCCAACTTTAGGGCACATGCTCTAGCTAAATGGGCCGCTTCCCATCTTGTTTTTGGAAGCATTCCCACAGGATCGCCTATTCTCTCTTCCATCCGGATCAGAAATGGGAAAGATCCTCCCCTGTAGTCATTTTCCTTCATTCAATTAGAAAAAAAAAAAAAAAAAAAAAAGGTTTACTTGGGTTTGTTGCATCAGAACCCTCTCTCTCTCTCTCTCTCTATAGTGAGTATGGCTATATGTTTATTAGTGTTTACAGACAAGTTTTTATTTTTATTTTATTTTTAATTTAATTTAATTTAATTTATATTTTTATAAAGCTAAGAATAGCTTTATATATATATATATATATATATATATATGTGTGTGTGTGTGTGTGGGGTAAACCTACTTATTTTGACAAAATACGAAGTACTGAAAGTAAATAAATAACTAAAAGAAGAAAGAAAGAGAGTGATTCACTACAAAAAATGATGTTTTTTTACGTGGCAAACAGTAACCTACCTTTTGTCACGTCAATAATTATTAACGTGGCAAAAGTGGTACGAGAATAATTATTTTATTGATGTGTTGAATGCGCCACGTCAATATTTAATTAGTGACAAGGCACATTCTACACGTCAAGAAATAACGTGTCAAATATTGCCACATTACTAAATTTAAATTCAATTTAATTTTTAAAAAAATTTCATATTTAAATAATTTAATATAGTGACGTGGTAACTATCATTGGCTGAGTAGTTTGATATTGATGGTTAAATGATTGACGCCAGAGTTTATTGACGGTGAAATAAATGGCACGCCGGAGCACGACGCGGGCATAATGACACGCCAAGATTTATTGACGTGTTAAATAACACGTCAATAAATACTGACGTGTCATTCCGCCACGTCAGTAAATATTGACGTGCCATTTTGACACGTCAATAAATATTGACGCATCATTTTAACAAGTAAATAAATATTGACGTGTCATTTTTACCCGTCAATAAATTATTGACGTGCCATTTTAACACGTCATTATTTATTGACGTGCCATTGTTTCACACGTTAAAAAGTAATAATAAAAATTATGTATTTAAATAAAAAAATTAACAATTAATAAAAATTAATAACAAAATAATGATTAATGATTAATAACAATTTGACATGCAGAAATTCCCTCCAAACCGGTATGGAGGAAATATCTTCTAACCCATATAAAATAGTGTCAAGTGTTAATAACAATTTAGCCCCCCAAATTACCAACCATTTCTATTTTAGCAACCTAATGTGCAAAAAGTGATAAAGTACCCCTTCAAACTACCAAAAAATTACAATTTGATCAGTCTGTTAATCAATACCATCAAATTGGATGGAAAATGCAAAACAACGTCCTAAAAATGAAAAATGACCTTTAAAAAAAAAAAAATTCAATTAAAACAATGTGATAAAGTACCCCTTCAAACTACCAAAAAATTACAATTTGATCAATCCGTTAGTCAATACCATCAAATTGGATGAAAAATGCAAAACAACGTCCTAAAAATGAAAAATGACCTTTAAAAAAAAAAATCAATTAAAAAAATGTCCTAAAAAACGACGTCGTTTGAAAAAAATAAAGAAAAGAAAGTTGCTTTTTGGGTGTGCCACCCCATAGAGCCATGGTGGCGGCAATGGTCGTGGTGGAAGGGCCACCCCTAGGCCTGTAGGGTGGCTGCTCAGCCACCCCCACAGGCCATGGGGTGGCCGCTGAGCCACCCCCAACAACTGCTTGATTTGTGTTGCAGCAGCACAAACCTAGGCACACTGTTTCTTCCAGGGCCATTAGTGGGCCCCGACCTTGAGAGTTGCAGCAAAAACCAACCCCCTTCAATTTATCACCGCCTTAATTTAATTTGCTTGTGTATACAAGGATGTAGGAGGTGCTTTAATTCACGCCGCACAATGATTGTATGGAAGCCACTCGTCATGAAATGGGTAGATGTAGAAACCTGGCCAAACCAAACCAATGGCTGTGTGAAAGACTTTCGCTCCACGTACAACCCACCCTTTTTCCCCCATTTGTTGTCACTTTCTCTCTGGTTTTCCGTCCATTGCATGTGCCTCTCAAATGATTTGTCCCTCCATCCACTAACATATCTGCTTTTACACTATTCTTTTTCCATAATCTAATTTCCAGATGCACGTGATTTTTTTTTTTTTTTTTTTTTCTTTTTCTGATGCATTTTTCAAATTGATTATTTTTTTAAAAGGGTATTTTAGTAACTTAACCTTGCCAAAACGACGTAGTTTTAAATTTTTCATCCTATTTGACGGTAATGACTAACATAGTGGTCAAATTGCAACTATTTAGTAGTTTGAGAGGCTACTTTATCACTTTTAGAACATGAAGGAACTAAAATGAAAATGACTGGTAGTTTGGAAGGCTAAATTATATTTTTCCCTAAATTTAATCTAGATTTCCTCCATACCGGTTTGGAGAAAATTCATGTCCATAACAATTAATAATTAATAACAAAATTTAATTGCTATGTGTATAATGATTATTGTAATTAATTTCATTGTTTCCTCCACATGCATTGATTTTTTACTTCGAATTTATATACATTAAGGCCTTTCACAATATACGAAAACTTCACATGCATTGATTATTTTTACTTCGAAATTAATCCTACTTGTTTATACGACCTTTCATATATATATATATAGCTAACTAGGGTACGTATAGGACAAAGTTTTCCTCCAAACTGGATTGGAGGAATTCCCTTCAACCTAATCTATAAAAGTGACATGTGTCCCATGAACATGTGAAATGTATATGTTTTTCTAATAGCAGGGACAAAGTTGAAATAAATTTTATTAAAAACTCATGTGCATCTTACATGTTATTAAAAAAAGGGACACATATCATTTTTATAGATTAGGTTGAAGGAAATTCCTCCAACCCAGTTTGGAGGAAAACTTTGTCCGTACGTATATATGTTAGTTGAAATAATTAGCAAGCTTCGAACCTATCTAGCTAGCTATAGCTGTTAAGTATATATATATATCATAGGGTAAATATACCTTTCATGGACTATCAAAAAATCAAGTGATATAAGAGGCACTTTTTATTTATTTCTTTTCAAAAATTAAATAGTTAATTAGTAGCTAGCTAGGTTTTATAAAACTTAATTACCAATTAAATAATTAAGTACTTACCATATACAATTAGCTGTGTTTTAATTATGGCAATTACTATAATTAAAAACCGGACTAATTATGGTAAGTTAACTAAATAATTAACTTACCGTAATTATAGTAGCTTACCATAATTAATTAGCTAGGTTAAAAACATATATAGCTATTTATGGTAACTAAGTTAGGTAATTATTTTAATTAATCAGCCATTTTCATGTGGCACGTTAGCCCATTTCTGACATGCTACATGTGGCACGCCAAAAATTCTTGACGTGTCACATGTTGACACGTCAAGAATTTAGATCTGGCCACCGATCTCCATGCAAGCTCCTTTTCTTTCCTTTTCCCTCTTCTTTCTTCCTCCTCCCGCGTGTAGCTCGCACTGCTCCTCCCTTCTCAACGATTTTTTCATCGCCGGCCACCCAATATTCCTCCTCCATCGCTGCACATGTCTCCCGCTCCATCTCACAGTACTCACTCACTCTCTCACCCGCTCCAGCTCGCTCTCTCTCTCTGTAATGGCCAGACGCCGTACGTCTTTGTTCGTCCTCACCGTCGCTGTCTTCGTCTATGGCGGTTCCCCGGCCTCAATTTCTCCATCTCCGACTGCAGCTTCTCCGCCGATTGGGTATATATATATGTTTTAAATTTATTTATGTGTTTATTTTATTTATTTATGATAATTTGGATGCAAATATATGTTTTTTAAATTTATTTTTTTTATATGTTTATATATATGTTTTATATTGTATTAATATATGTTTGGAAGCATTATATGTTTATATGTTTTAAATTTAGGGTTAAATACTAAATTAGTCCCTAGGGTTTCACAACTTTATTTTTTCCCCCCTGGGTTTTCATTTTTATCACAGGAGGTCCCTGTGGTTTTGATAAGTGACCAAATTAGTCCATCCGTTAGTTGACCGTTAGTTGACCGTTAAACTGGACACGTGGACCAATCAGACGTCGACACGTGGCACATATATTAATTTTTTTTAATTAAAAAAAATGTTTTTTTTTAATTAAAAAAAATATATTAAAAAAAAAGAAAAAGAAACTGGGGGTGGCCGAGGCAATTTGGGGGTGAAACCACCCCCGATACCCACTGGGGGTGGC